>NC_063251.1:0-167149 GCF_020740725.1 Corvus hawaiiensis
ATTTTTGGGTCCCTCTCCGTGCTTTTGGGGTTTTTCCCCCATTTTTTAGGTTCACCCCCCACTTCTGGGGTCCCTCCCCCCGTTTTTGGATTCCCCCCACGACTTTGGGGTTCTTTCCCAATTTTTGGGTTCCACCCTCCCCCACTTTCAGGTTCTTTCTCCGTTTTTGGGTTCCCCCCAGTTTCGGGTTCCTGCCTCGTTTTGGGTTCCCCCCCCCCAGTTTCGGGGTCCTGCCCCATTTTGGGTTCCCCCCCCCCCCAGTTTCGGGGTCCTGCCCCGTTTTGGGTTCCCCCCTGCCCAGTTTCGGGTTCCTTCCCCATTTTGGGTTCCCCCCAGTTTCGGGTTCTTTCCCTGTTTTGGGTTCCCCCCCTGCCCAGTTTCGGGTTCCTGCCCCATTTTGGGTTCCCCCCAGTTTCGGGTTCTTTCCCCGTTTTTGGGTTCCCCCCCCCCCAGTTTCGGGTTCTTGCCCCATTTTGGGTTCCCCCCCCCCCCCAGTTTCGGGGTCCTGCCCCGTTTTGGGTTCCCCCCTGCCCAGTTTCGGGTTCCTGCCCCATTTTGGGTTCCCCCCAGTTTCGGGGTCCTGCCCCGTTTTTGGGTTCCCCCCCCCCCAGTTTCGGGTTCTTGCCCCATTTTGGGGTTCCCCTCACCTGCTGCGGGGTTTGTTCAGGTACCCCCCCCCGGCCCCCCCCTGGCCCCGGAAGGTTTCGTAGCTGCCGCGACCCCCGTAGGGCCCGGGGGGGTACGGGTGGGAGCCTGGGGGGGAAAAGGGGCTCAGAGACCCCAGAAACACCACACAGCACCCCAAATCCCCCAAAAACACCCCAAATCCCCTAAAACAACCCAAAACCACCCTAAACCACCCCAAATCTCCCCAAAACACCCCAAAACCACCCCAGAGACCCCAAAACCACCCCAGAACACCCCAAAACAACCCCAGAACACCATAGAAACCCCCAAACCACCCCAAATCCCGCAATCCCCCTCCCTAAACCCCTCCAAACCCCTTTAAATTCCCCCCCAATTATCCCCAAAGCCCCCCAAGACCCCCCAAAGTCCCCCCAAATCCCCCCCGGAGCCCCGGCCCCGGTACCTCCGTAGCCCAGCATGGGGGGCCGGGGGGTCCCATAGGGCATCAACCCCTGCGGGGACTGGGGGGGGTACGGGAGCGCCCCCGGGGCCAGGCCTGGGGACACAGCGGGGACAGCGGGGTCACCATGGGGTCAGTGGGGTCACCAGGGGGCCAGTGAGGTCACAGTGGGGACAGCGGGGTCACAGTGAGGTCACCATGGGGTCAGCACGGTCAGTGGGGTCACAGTGGGGTCAGTGGGGTCACCGTGGGGTCAGCGCAGTCACCAGGGGGCCAGTGGGGTCACAGTGGGGTCAGCAGGGTCACCGTGGGGTCAGTGGGGTCACCAGGGGGCCAGTGGGGTCACAGTGGGGTCAGCGGGGTCACCGTGGGGTCAGTGGGGTCACCAGGGGGCCAGTGGGGTCACAGTGGGGACAGCAGGGTCACCGTGGGGTCAGCGCAGTCACCAGGGGGCCAGTGGGGTCACAGTGGGGACAGCAGGGTCACCGTGGGGTCACCATGGGGTCAGCGCGGTCAGTGGGGACACAGTGGGGTCAGCGACGTCACCGTGGGGTCAGCGCAGTCACCAGGGGGTCAGTGGGGGTCACAGTGGGGTCAGCAGGGTCACCGTGGGGTCAGCGCAGTCACCAGGGGGCCAGTGGGGTCACCAGGGGGTCAGCGGGGTCACAGTGGGATCAGCGGGGTCACCAGGGGGTCAGTGGGGTCACCAGGGGTTCAGCGGGGTCACCAGGGGATCAGTGGGGTCAGTACAGGGGTGACACTGACCCCAGAGGTGCCCCAAGGTGACCGGGGAGGGGACAGAGGGTGTCACAGAGGCCGGGGGAGGGGACAGACAGTGACCAGTGACCCCAGGGGGGACAGGGTGACCCCAGGAGGGACAGGGTGACCCTGGGGGGGGACAGGGTGACCCCAGGGGGGGACAGGGTGACCCCAGAGGGGACAGGGTGACCCCAGGGGGGGACAGGGGTGACCCCAGGAGGGGACAGGAGTGACCCCAGGGGGGACAGGAGTGACCCAGACACTGTGTGAGGTGACAGGGGGTGACCCGCAGAGCCCAGGGTGGCACGGACACTGACTGGCGCTGGGGCTGGGGGGGACAGGAGGTGACAGAGGTGGCACGGGGGACGCTGAGGTGGCACTGACCGGCGTTGGGGCCGGCGTTGGGGCCGCCCTTGCCCCCCTCGGGCAGCGCCGGCCGCTTGGGGTCCATCAGGAAGTTGTTGAAGAACAGAACCTCCTTGCGGACGGCGCCCATCTTGTCGCCGTGCTTGTTGAAGATGTGCTTGCGGACGAACTCGGGGCCCTGGGGACATCGAGGGACATCGAGGGACATTGGGGACACCCACAGGGATCAGGGGGATCCAGGGGACACCCAGGGGTCACCCAGGGGTCACCCAGCCCCATCCCGTCCCCGCGCTTGCTCAAGCCGTGCTTGCGGACCAACGCGGGGCCCTGGGGGGACACTGGGGACACTGGGGACAGCCAGGGCCACCAGCGGCACTCGGGGGACATGGAGGGAACGGGGGACATCAAGGACATTGGGGACATTAACCCCCCACTGTCCCCAAATGTCCCCAGATGTCCCAAACCTTTAACTTCTAGCCGCTGAGGGGACACAGCCCCTTGTCCTTGCCCAGCTCCTGCGTGTCCCCAGTGTCCCCAGTGACCCTGAGGGTGACCCCAAGCACCCCTGTGACCCCAGGGATGTCCTCAGTGACCCCAGGGATGTCCCCAAATGTCCCAAACCTTGAACTTCTTGCCGCTGAGGGGACACAGCCACTTGTCTTTGCCCAGCTCCTGCGTGTTGGCGCTGACGAATTTCTCCAGCTCCTGCTCGGGGTCCTTGCGGCCGAGCCTGAGCGCCTCCTCCTCGGGGACAGCGCCGGGGCCGGCCAGCAGCGGGGCCAGCCGGGCCTCGAAGCCCGCTGCCACTCGGACACTGCGGATGGACATCCTGGGGTTACTGGGAGCGGCCAAAATCCCCTTAAAACCCCTTAGGAACGGCTTTAAAAAGGAGAAAACGCAATAGAAACGGGATATTGGGAGCACTGGGGGGGTTTTGGGGTTTTCTTTTGGGGATTTGAGGGGAGTTTTGGGTTTTTTTGAGAATTTCGGGGGGTTTTGGGCTCACTTTTGCTGTGGGACACGCGGTCAGGTCTGGGGGGGTTTTTGGGGTGGTTTTTTTGGGTTATTTGGGGCCGTTTTTGGGGTTTTGGGCTCACCTTCGCTGTGGGACACACGGTCAGGTCTGGGGGGTTTTTGGGGGGGTTTTTTTGGGTTATTTGGGGCCGTGTTTGGAGTTTTGGGCTCACCTTCGCCGTGGGACACACGGTTGGGGGGCAGCGGGCCCCGCACGTGGATGATCCCGCACCTGTTGGGCATCTCGTCCTCGTTGGGGTACTCGGAGGTGTTGTAGTAATCCACGGAGTGCACGATGCGCAGGTACAGCAGCAGCCGGTCCAGCACCTGCACAGGGACATGGGGACGTTACGGGGACACTGGGGACATTGGGGACAACTGGGGACATTGGGGACATTGGGGACAACTGGGGACGTTACGGGGACATTTGGGGACATTGGGGACATCTGGGGACATTGGGGACACTGGGGACATAGGAGACATTGAAGGGACATTGGGGACGTTACGGGGACGTTGAGGGGACATTGGGGACATTGAAGGGACATTGGGGACGTTTGGGGACATTGGGGACATTGGGGACATTGAGGGGACACTGGGGACGTTTGGGGACATTGGGGACGTTGAGGGGACACTGGGGACGTTTGGGGACATTCGGGGACATTGGGGACGTTGAGGGGACACTGGGGACATTTGGGGACATTGGGGACGTTGAGGGGACATTTGGGGACGTTGAGGGGACATTTGGGACGTTGAGGGGACACTGGGGACATTTGGGGACATTGGGGACGTTGAGGGGACATTTGGGACGTTGAGGGGACATTGGGGATGTTGAGGGGACACTGGGGACGTTGAGGGGACACTGGGGACACTGGGGACATTTGGGGACATTTGGGACGTTGAGGGGACATTGGGGATGTGGAAGGGACATTGGGGACAGGGGAGCATCAGCAGCCAACGGCCCAGGACCTGCAGGAAGGTGGCACTGGGGACACTGAGGGGACATCAAGAGGTCACGGAGGGTCAGGAGAAGTCAGGGGCCACCCCGGGACACGCTGGCGACACCCAATGACCCACACAGGACACCCAGGGACACTTTGGGGACACTTTGGGGACGCTTTGGGGACGTTGGGGACGCACCTTGAGCAGCTTCTCGTCGCGCTCCACGGTGACCTCGGCCGGGTGGCTCTCGCGCGCCGCGTCCTCGGCGGGGGTGGCCCCCGGACCCTGGCCCTGGCCCTGGCCCTGGCCCTGGCCCTGGCCCAGCAGCTCCTCCTCCTCCGCGCTCACCTCCTCGATCAGGTAATCGGTGATGTGCCGCAGCACCGGGTTCTGCGCCTGGGGACACCGCGGGGGACGTCGGGGACAGCCCGGGGACACTGGGGATACTGGGGACATCCCAGGGACAGCCAGGGGACACTGGGGACACTGGGGATACTGGGGACATCCCGGGGACAGCCAGGGGACACTGGGGACACTGGGGATACTGGGGACATCCCAGGGACAGCCAGGGGACACTGGGGACACTAGGGACACTGGGGACATCCCGGGGACAGCCAGGGGGACAGCCAGGGGACACTGGGGACACTGGGGACATCCCGGGGACAGCCAGGGGACACTGGGGACACTGGGGATATTGGGGACATCCCGGGGACAGCCAGGGGACACAGGGGACATTGGGGACATCCCAGGGACAGCCAGGGGACACTGGGGACACTGGGGATACTGGGGACATCCCGGGGACAGCCAGGGGACACTGGGGACACTGGGGACATCCCAGGGACAGCCAGGGGACACTGGGGATACTGGGGACATCCCGGGGACAGCCAGGGGACACTGGGGACACTGGGGATACTGGGGACATCCCGGGGACAGCCAGGGGACAGCCAGGGGACACTGGGGACACTGGGGACATCCCAGGGACAGCCAGGGGACACTGGGGACACTGGGGATATTGGGGACATCCCAGGGACAGCCAGGGGACACTGGGGACATTGGGGACATCCCAGGGACAGCCAGGGGACACTGGGGACACTGGGGATACTGGGGACATCCCGGGGACAGCCAGGGGACACTGGGGACACTGGGGACACTGGGGACATCCCAGGGACAGCCAGGGGACACAGGGGACACTGGGGACATCCCAGGGACAGCCAGGGGACACTGGGGATACTGGGGATATTGGGGACATCCCAGGGACAGCCAGGGGACAATGGGGGACTGGGGGTATTGGGGACATCCCAGGGGACACTGGGGACACTGGGGGACTGGGGACATTGGGGACATGGGAGGATTGGGGACATAGGAGACGTTGGGTTATCAGGGACACGGGGAGCACTGGGGACATTGGGGAACCCCAGGACATCCAGGGGACATCCAGGGGACATCCAGGACGCAGGAAGGACCCCAGTGCCCCCCGAGAGAACCCTCCCCGTGGCCCCGCAGCGTCCCCAGGGCCGCCTCACCCCGGGCTCGGTGGCAGGGGGTGGCTCGGTGTCCCCGTGGGTGTCCCCGCTGTCCCCGGGCGGCTCCTGTCCCGCCGTGCCCGTGCCTGGCGGTGACCAGAGCCGGGCGCGGGCGTCCAGCGCCTGCACCAGCCGGGCGGCCAGCTTGATGTCGTGCCGGACAATGGGGCGGTGCTGGGTCAGGCCGGACACGTTCCGGACGCGGCGCGTCAGGTCCCGGTTCACGCCGGGGCTGAGCTCGCACTCCCTGAGCTGGAAACCCCCAAACATTCCAGAATTATCCCCAAATATCCAAAGTTATCCCAGAAGCCATTCTGAAAGTAACTCTGAAGTAACTCCAAAATAACCTTAAAATAACCCCAAAATCCCCCCCAAAAATCCCTTAATAAACCTTACAACTCCTCCAAAAAACAACCTCACGATCCCGCCAAATTCCTCCCCAGTTTCACCCCCTCAGACTCCCCCAGTTTTCCCCAAGCCCCCAAAAACCCCAAATCCACCCGGTTTTGCCCCAAACCGCACCCGGATGTTCTGCAGGCTCCAGCAGATCTCCTTGATGTTCACGCTGCGGTCAAAGGTCACCCAGCCCCTCCTGAAGAACCTGGAAAACTCCCTGTGAGCCCAAAAACCCCAAAATCCCCCCAAAATGCCCCCAAATTTCCCCCAAATCACCTCCTCTCGGGCTGTGGCTCCGACAGTGCCACGCGCATGAACCCGGGGTAGCGCTTGCACAGCTGTGAGGACAGGGCGGGTTTTGGGTTTCAGGGGGGGCTTTTCAGGGTTCTCAGCCCCTCCCTGGGCCCCCCAAAAGCCCCCCCGGGCCCCCAAAAGTGGCCCCGGGACCCCCCTCACCGCCACGATCTCGGCCTGGGCGATGTTGGGGGCGATGTTCCGCATGAACAGAGAGCAGGTTTTGTGCAGGGGCCGGGGTTTGGGGTCCGGGACCCCCCCCGGGGCTGCCCCCGGGACCCCCTCCTTGGGTTTTTGGGGTGGGGACGGGGTGGTCGTAGGGGGAAGGGTCCCGGCGTCGTCCTCAGGGTGGCTTTTGTCATCCTTGGGCTCCTCTGGGGGGGGGACAAGGGGGAAGGGTCAGAGGGGACACCCCAAAAACACTTGAGAGACCCCCCCTCAAAAATCCCAGTGCCCTTAGAGCCCCCAGAGCCCCCAAAACCCCCCAGGAGGCCCCAAAAAACCCCTCCAGGGACCCCAAAACACTCCCAGAGATCCCAAACATGCCCAGGAGACCCCGAACTCCTCACAAAGACCCCAAAACCCCCCCAGAGACTCCAGACCCTCCCAGTCCCTTCAATCCCCCCCCAAGACCCCCAAACTCCCCCTGAAGACCCCAACCCCCCCCACAGAAAACCCCAAAAATCCCCCAGAGACCCCGAAAGCTCCCCAGGACGTCAGGGACACACCCAACCCAAGGAGACGCCCCCAAATGTCCCCAGTGTCCCTTCCAGGACCCCCCAGGCCCCCTCACCGTCCTTGTTTTGGGCTCTCCGCGCCCCCCCCTCGCTGTCCCCACTGTCACTGTCCCCGTCCTCGCTGTCCCGGCTGCGCTGACGCGGCCCGCGCCTGCGGGGGGCACCGGCGGGCATCAGGGGCAGGGCTTGGGCCTAAAAGGGGCGTGGCCAGGGGTGAAAGGGCGGGGCTTGGGCCTGAAGGGGTGGGGCTGTGTGAAAGGGGCATGGCTTGGGCCTAAGAGGGGTGTGGCTTGTGTGAAAGGGGTGTGGCTTGTGCCTAAGAGGGGAGTGGCTTGGGTCTGAAGGGGTGTGGCTTGCATGAAGGGGCATGGTTTGTGCCTAAGAGGGGTGTGGCTGTGTGAAAGGGGCGTGGTTTGGGTCTGAATGGGTAGGGCTGTGTGAAAGGGGCGTGGTTTGTGCCTAAGAGGGGTGTGGTCAGGGCTGAAGGAGTGGGCCTTAAGAGGAAGTGGAGGGGCCTAAAGTGACTTAATTGTGGGCGGAGCCTACGTGGGAGGGGCTTGAAGGGGAGGAGCTTTCGATGGGGTGGGGCTGCCAGAAAGGGGCATGGTTTAACAGAAAAGGAGCGGTGCGTTATCAGATTCTGGGGGGTGTGGGTGGAGCTTTGTGGGGTGTGGCTCGATAGGTGTGGTCAGTTGGGGGCATGTCCACTGACCTTGCCCCCGCCCTCCTTGTCACCTTCCTCGGCCTTGGGCCCCTTGTCCGGCCCCTCCTCCTCCTCCTCCGGCCCTGCCCCTGTCGCAGGCTCCGCCCCTGGCTCCGCCCCTTCGGCCTGTAGGGAGCGGGGGGTCAAAGGGGAACAAAGAGACCCCAAAAGAGCCCCAAAAACCAACACCAAAAACATCCCAGGGGGCCCTAAAACAGACCGTAGGGACCCCAAAAGTCACCCCAAATGACACCAAGTCGACCCCAAGAAGGACCTCAAAGAACCCCAGAGGATCAAAGAGATCTTGAAAAAGTCCCCAAGAAACCCCAAAAGAGACACCAGGGGACAAAAGGGACTCCAAAGGACATCAAAATTCCCCATGGAACCCCAAAATCCCCACAGGGACCCCAAAGCCTCCAACCTTGGCGCTGTCGTCGCCGTCAGGGCGCTCAGTGGGGCCCTTCCGGGGGGCTCTGGCGGCCGCGGCTCCTCCTTTTTGGGGCCTTCGGCCTTTTCTGTCCGCTCCTCCTCCTCCTCCTGCTCCAGGATCCGCAGGTCATGCTCTGTTCCCCCCTCCATCTTAATCACCGCTGGAAAACACAGAAAATTGGGGAAAAAAACACCAAAACTGGGTTAAAAACAGCTAAAAATGGATTACAATCACCTAAGAATGGGTCAGGAAATTCCAGAAAATGTGATTAGAAATTGAGGGGGGAGGGATCTGACACCCTCTCCATCTTAATCGTTGCTGGAACTAGGGAAAAACACGGAAAATAGAGAAAAAACCCAAAAATTGGGTGGAAAAAACCTCAAAAATTGGTTTTAAAGCTCCAAAACCAGCTAACCACCATGTGGATATGGGTTAAAAATACCTAAAATTGGACTAAAACAATCTGAAATTGGGTCAGAAATGCTCCAAAATGGGTGTCTCCTCATGACCTCCCTCCACACCATCCCCTCAGTTTCCCGCCTTTTCTCCCCTCACGCTTTCCCCGCCTTTTTCTCCCCTCACACTTTCCCGCCTTTTTCTCCCCTCACGCTTTCCCGCCTTTTTCCCCCCCCCTCACGCTTTCCCGCCTTTTCCCCCCCCCCACGTTTTCCCGCCTTTTTCTCCCCTCACGCTTTCCCGCCTTTTTCTCCCCTCACACTTTCCCGCCTTTTTCTCCCCTCACAGTTTCCAGTTTCAGAAACCCTCTGAAATGGATTAAAACCACCCAAAAATAGGTTAAAAACTCACGGAAACATGCAAAAAATGGGTCAGGAAACAGGGAAATGGGGCAGAAACACCCCAAAATTGGTCAGAAACCCCAAAGAACGGGTCTGAAGTGTTTCAAGGGGTTCAGGAATACTTTAAAGGTTTTTTTCTGGAGTGTCAGGGAGGGTTTTTGATATGTCAGGGATATTTTTGGTGTGTTAGGAAGGAACTTTCGATGTGTCAGGACAGATATGGGGTGTCAGGGGGGGATTTTGCGGGGTATTTTTGGGCTGCCACCACCGATGGTTGTCTCTGAGGGGTGTGAAAGGGATTTTTGGGATATCAGGGATATTTTTGGGTACCTGCATCGAGGGTTTTGATGATCTGGGGGGCACGGTCGATGTCCAGGAGCAGGTTGTCGAACCAGCCATGCTCCCACAGGTACAGGAAGACCCCGAGGCGGTTCCTGAGGGCGGCCTGGGCCTCCTGCTGCCGCTTCCCGGCCTCATCCGGGTGGTACTTGGAGCGGAACCTGGGAATTGGGGGGAAAAACAGGGCTCAGGGCGCTGCTCAAAACCCCTCCGACCCGCACGGTTATGGAGGGGCACCCCAAATCGGGGGGTTTTTGGGGAGGGGGGGAGCCCGGTTTGGAGTATTTGGGAAGGGGGAGGCCACAACTGGTGGGAGTGGGGGAAGAGGGGGTCCCAAATTTGGAGAATTTGGGGAGGGAGAAGCCCAAAACTGGTAAAGTGGGGAGGGGGATTCCTGGTCTGGGGTATTTGGGGAGACCCCAAATTTATGGGGGAACCCCGAGTCTGGTAAAACTGGGGTGGGGGGATCCCCATTTCTTACAGACAGGACCCCTCAGCATCCCCTAAACTGGGGGAGATCTGAGCCCCCTCAAAGGGAGTTGAGGTTTTGGGGTGGTTTTGGTGTTCTGAGATGTGTTCAGGGTCTTTTGGGGGGATTTTTCATGCATTTTTGAGGTGTTGTGGGTCAGTCTTAGTGGTGATTTGAAAATGTTCTCAGAAATGTTTTTGGGGTGTTTCTGGGGGGCTTTTAGGATGTTTTCAGGAATTTTAGACAGTTTTTTAGTTCTCAGGAACGTTTTGGGCGTGGTTTTCGTGCACTTTCAGGGGTTTAGCTGTGGGTGTGGGGGGATTTTTGAGGCATTTTTGCTGTTCTGGGCTGGTTTTGAGGCTCTTTTGAGAACATCTTCTGGGGTGTTTTGAGACATTTGAAAGGTGTTTTTTGGATTTTTTGGGGTCTATTCGGACGTGTACTGAATGTGGGCTTGTGGCGATTTTTAGGAACGTTTTGGGGTGGTTTTGCACTGCTTTGGGTGTTTTGACATGTTTTTGGGGGTCTTTTCCCAGTGTTTTTGCAGAGTTTTGGGGGTGTTTGGACACGTTTTTGGTGTGGTTTGGGGGACTTTTGAGAGTGTTTTTGGTGTTCTGAGGTGTCTTTTAAGAGCATTTTAGGCGTTTCTGGGGTGCATTTGGGGCATTTCTGGGCATTCTGAGACGTTTTGGGGTGGTTTTGGGGTGGTTCTGAGCTGTTTATGGGGTCTTTGAGGGCGTTCCGAGGTGTTCCAGGTGTCCCACGGTGGGGAGGGGGGGTCATACCTACACTCGCCGCGAGCGTCGCCGTCCGCCGGGCCCCGAAAAAAAACTGCGGCGTTTTTAAAACCCCGGCCCTGAATCGGCCGCTTTTTTGGCACAAACCCCCCCAAAAATAAAACAACAAAGGTCCCTGGCTGCGTCCTGCACTGTGACCTCGCCGCATTGTGCGCGGCCCCGCCCTCTCTGCCTGCCCCGCCCGGCGGCTCCGCGGCTCCCGAGGGCGCTGGGAGAGAAGGGAAGCGTTAAATCCCGACAGACCCCAAAAATCCACCCCAAAACCGCCCCAAACCCGGCTCCCCACAGTGCTGGGAGAGAAGGGAAGCATTAAATTCATACAGACCCCAAAAATCCACCCCAAAACCACCCCAAACCCGGCTCCCCACAGTGCTGGGAGAGAAGGGAAGCATTAAATTCATACAGACCCCAAAAATCCACCCCAAAACCGCCCCAAACCCGGCTCCCCACAGCGCTGGGAGAGAAGGGAAGCATTAAATTCATACAGACCCCAAAAATCCACCCCAAAACCGCCCCAAACCCGGCTCCCCACAGCGCTGGGAGAGAAGGGAAGCGTTAAATCCCGACAGACCCCAAAAATCCACCCCAAAACCGCCCCAAACCCGGCTCCCCACAGCGCTGGGAGAGAAGGGAAGCATTAAATTCATACAGACCCCAAAAATCCACCCCAAAACCACCCCAAACCCGGCTCCCCACAGCGCTGGGAGAGAAGGGAAGCATTAAATTCATACAGACCCCAAAAATCCACCCCAAAACCGCCCCAAACCCGGCTCCCCACAGCGCTGGGAGAGAAGGGAAGCGTTAAATCCCGACAGACCCCAAAAATCCACCCCAAATCCCAACCAAGACACCCCACAGGGCAGGGGAGGGCTGAGCAGCAGGGGAGGGGTGGGATTTTTGGGGTCCAGAATATTTTTTGTGGGTGGAGAATTGGGGTTTTTTTGTTTTTTTTTTTGGAATTAGAGCATTTTTTGGGGGGCAAAACTTTTTCTGGGCTGTAAACGTTGCTTTGGAAACCCAGAAATTTGGTTTGGAATCACGGAAATTTTTTTTTACTGCACAGGTTTTTTTTAAGTACAAAATTTAAGTACAAAATTGGCAGAATTTTCGGGGGAGATGCACGAATTTTTTTGAGCTACCAATCTTTTGGGGTGCGAGATTTTTTTTTCCCGGTGCACAATTTTTTTCAGGTGCAATTTTTTGGGGGGATTACCCCATTTTTTGGGGGCATACACAGGGATTTTTTGGGATGCACTTTTTTTTAACTGTAGACTTCCTCTTGGGTAATTTTTGGTGAGTTCCAGCATCATTTTTGAAACATGATTCCCTATTGAATTCCAAGACTTTTTACCTGCCCCATTTGTTTTGAACACAGATTTTTTGGGGGACACACTATTTTTCTTAAGGCTTCCAAATTTTTTATTAGAGCTGCCAAGCTTTTTCTTTTAATCCAATTTTTTTGGCTGCACAACTTTTCTGGGGGATTCCACCACTGTTTCTGGCACACACTTTCCTGGTGGATGCAAGATTTTTCTGGATTTCCAGCTTTACTTTTTTTTAACCCAAAAGTTTTTTAAGACCCCAGTTTTTTTTGGTGACAAATCGTTACTATTGGAACACAACTTTTTTTCCCCACAAGTTGGTTTTTTAAGGGCTCTAATCGTTTTTTGGAACACAGCAATTTTTTGGGGAACCCAACTCTTTTTCTTGGCATGCCAACCCCTTTTTGGGGATGGCGTTTTTCTGGGAATTTGCCATTTTCCTGGGAATACCCCATTTTCCCAGGAATTCACCATTTCCCAGGAATACCTGATTCTCCCGGGAATTCACCATTTTCCCAGGAATTCACCATTTCCCCAGGAATACCCCATTTTCCCAGAAATTCTCCATCTTCCCAGGAATTCACCATTTCCCCAGGAATACCCCATTCTCCCAGGAATACCCCGTTCTCCCAGGAATTCACGATTTTCCCAGGAATACCCCATTTTTTAGCTGCCGGCCTCATTCTGGGCACCGATTTTTCCAGAATCCCGCGATTTTTTGGGGACAAATGACATTTTTCGGGGGTGCAGAACATCTTCAGCCCCCCCAGCACGTACCACTCCTCGTCCTTGTGCGCCAGGAAGAATTCCTGCAGCTGCTGCCGGCGGAAGTCCAGCTTGTAGTCGTTGTAGCGCTTGACCGCCTCCGTCTCGTCCACGGCGTCGTCCAGCGACAGCAGGAACTCCTTGAAGCTCTTCATCACCGGCGGGGCCAGGCCCAGGTCCACCTCGGCGATCGTGCCCAGCCTGGGGGCGGTTGGGACAGGTTTGGGGTCAGTATGGGGCAGTTTGGGGTCAGTACCGGGCAGTTTGGGTCAGTATGGGGGTTTGGGGTAGGTATGGGCAGTTTGGGGTCGGTATGGGGGGCTTGGGGTCATTATGGGGGAGTTTGGGGTCATTATGGACAGCTTTGGGGTCAGTATGGAGCAGTTTGGGGTCAGTGTGGACGGCTTTGGGGTCAGTATGGAGCAGTTTGGGGTCAGTATGGACGGCTTTGGGGTCAGTATGGACGGCTTTGGGGTCAGTATGGATGGCTTTGAGGTCAGTACAGGGGTTTGGGGTCGGTTTGGGGTCAGTATGGGGCAGTTTGGGATCAGTATGAGGGGCTTGGGGTCATTATGGGGGAGTTTGGGGTCATTACGGACTGCTTTGGGGTCAGTATGGGGCAGTTTAAGGTTACTATCAGAACTCTAAGATCAATACTGGGGGGTCGGGGTCACTATGGGGCAGTTTGGGCCCAGCATTGAGGGGTTTGGGGTCACTAAGGGTCAGTTTGGGGCGATTATGGGGGAATCTGGGGTTGTTGCAGGGGGAGTTTGGGGGACCCGGGGGGGAGTTCAGAGGTTTTGGGGGTCCCAAGTGTGATTTTGGGGTGATTTTGGGGGGTTTTGGCCTCACCTGGCCTGGATACGCAGCAACTGCTGCTTCACCGTGTGGGGTTTTGGGGCAGATTTCAGGTTTTTGGGGCTCAGGAAGCTTGGGGAAGTTTGGGGTTTTTTGGGGGGGGGTTGGGGGCCCTGAGTGTGATTCTGGGGTGATTTTGGGAGGTTTTGGGCTCACCTGGCCTGGATGGGCAGCAGCTGGTGCTGCAGGAGCTGGTGCTGCATCTCGTGGGGGCCCCAGGGCGTCTGGGGGGGGCCGTAGGTGGGGCCGGCCCCGCCCCCGCTGTAGGGCAGCTCGTAGCCGCTGTGGTAGGGGTCACTGCCGTGGTCATCCCTGCGGCCACAGAGAGCCCAGCGGTCACAGTGCGGCCACAGGGGTCACTGGGGTCAGGGGTCACTGGGGTCAGGGGTCACTGGGATTTGGGGGCTCAGGGGTCACTGCCGTGGTCATCCCTGCGGCCACAGAGAGCCCAGCGGTCACAGTGTGGCCACAGGGGGTCACTGGGGTCAGGGGTCACTGGGATTTGGGGGCTCAGGGGTCACTGCCGTGGTCATCCCTGCGGCCACAGAGAGCCCAGCGGTCACAGTGCGGCCACAGGGGTCACTGGGGTCAGGGGTCACTGGGATTTGGGGGCTCAGGGGTCACTGCCGTGGTCATCCCTGCGGCCACAGAGAGCCCAGCGGTCACAGTGCGGCCACAGGGGTCACTGGGGTCAGGGGGTCACTGGGATTTGGGGGCTCAGGGGTCACTGCCGGGGTCATCCCTGGGGCCACACAGGGGGGTCACAGGAGGCCGTGGGACGGTCGCTCCATGGTCATCTCCGAGGAAAAGGCTGGGGGGATCTTGGGGTGAATTCAGAGGATTTTGGAAGTGTCTCTCGCCAGTCCCACGCAGCCATTTCTGGGGGGCTTGGGGCTGGATTTTGGGGTGGATTTGGGGGATTTTGGGGTGGATTTTGGGGTCTCTCACCAGTCCCTGCGCAGCCGTTTCTGGGGGGGGCTCAGCTCGTGCCGGGGGGGGGAGAACCTTTCCCGCCGTGTCCGGTCGTAGTCCCGGTAATCCCGGCTGCGGCGCTCCCGGCCCCGCTCCCAGTCCCTGCGTTGGGATAAACCGGGAATCAGGGACCCCCCAGTGCCGCCCAGTCCCTCACTGGTCACTCAGGTCCCTTCTGGTCACTCCAGTCCCCCCAGTCCCCCTCACTGGTCACTCCAGTGCCCCTCACCGGTCACTCCAGTCCCCCCAGTCCCCCTCACTGGTCACTCCAATCCCTCACCGGTCACTCCAGTCGTCCCTCCTCCTCTCGTCCCTCTCCCTGGACCGGTCGTAGTCGCTCCGCTCCCGCCGGAATTTGTCCCTGCGCCGCCGGTCGTACTCGTCATCGCTGTCCCCCATCCTGGGGGGACACCCGGGGTCACGGGGGGGTCACAGCGGGGACGGGCACAGAGACACCCCCAAAACTGACCCCCCAGGACACCCCTGACCCACAAATTACCCCAAAACCGGGTAATTCCGGGTTCCCCCAAACGACCCCCCCCAAGGCCCCCCGCAAACCCGAGACCCTCCCAGGACCCCCCAATTCCGAGTCCCCGCCCCCCCCCCCCCCCCAGCCGCCCAGGACCCCCCGGTTCCGCCCCCAAAACCCTTCGGGCCACCCCGAGCCCCCCAAATCCCCCATCCCGGGATCCTCCGCGGCCTCCTGGCTCCAACCAAAACCCCCCACGACCCCCCAAAGCCCCTCAGGACCCCCAAATCCCCCCTCCCATGATCCTCTGCGGCCTCCCAACGGCCCCAAACCCCCCGCACCCCCCAACCTCGATCCCCCCGCCCACCGCAGCCCCCCAACAGCCACAGTGACGTCACGCCCGCTCTCCGTGACGTCACGCGGGGACCCCCCGGACCTGCCCGCGCGGCCCCGGCCCCGCGCGCCGCTGCCCGCTCGCTTCCGGCCCGCGCCGGCCGGAAGTGACGCAGAGCGGCGCCGCCAAAATGGCGCCGTCGGAACGCGACGGGGGGGAGGGGGAACGGCGGCGGCCGCTCTGGGCACGTGCGAGAGCCGCGCCTCTTCTCCACTATCCGCGCTCGCCGGGGCTTTACCCGCGGTTGCACCGGTACAAACGGGGCGGGGAATCCGCTCAGGCCGCGGCTGCCGCTCGGAGCGGGTCCCGGAGGGCGGCGCGGGCCGCGGGCGGGCTCCTCTCTATGGTCGCGGGGGCCGCTCTGGCCGCCGCCCGGAGGTCTCGCGCTCCGCGGCCGCCGCCGCCGCCCTCCCATTGGCCGCCGCTCCCGCGCGCGCGCGCAGGCCCCGCCCCCTCCGCCTCGGCGCCGCCATCTTCTCCGCGCGGGTCACGTGACGCAGGGCGGCCGGCATTTTGTCTCGCCGGGCTCCGCGCAGGCGCAAAGCGGCTCCTGAGGCCGCCCTGGGCGCCGCCATTTTGCCAGTGCCCTCCCAGTGCCCCCCCAGTGCCCCCCCAGTGCCCCCCCAGTGCCCTCCCAGTGCCCTCCCAGGGCCCCCCCAGTGCCCCCCCAGTGCCCCCCCAGTGCCCTCCCAGTGCCTCCAGTAACCGCCCAGTATCACCCCAGTGCTTTCAGTGCCCTCCCAGTGCCCCCCCAGTGCCTCCAGTAACCTCCCAGTATCACCCCAGTGCTTTCAGTGCCCTCCCAGTGCCTCCAGTAACCGCCCAGTATCACCCCAGTGCTTTCAGTGCCCTCCCAGTGCCTCCAGTAACCTCCCAGTATCACCCCAGTGCTTCCAGTGCCCTCCCAGTGCCCCCCCAGTGCCCTCCCAGTGCCCTCCCAGTGCCCCCAGTAATCTCCCAGTATCACCCCAGTGCTTCCAGTGCCCTCCCAGTGCCCTCTCAGTGCCTCCAGTAACCTCCCAGTATCACCCCAGTGCTTCCAGTGCCCCCCCAGTGCCCCCCCAGTGCCCTCCCAGTGCCCCCAGTAACCTCCCAGTATCACCCCAGTGCTTCCAGTGCCCTCCAGTGCCCTCCCAGTGCCCTCCCAGTGCCCCCAGTAACCTCCCAGTATCAGCCCAGTGCTTCCAGTGCCCTCCCAGTGCTCCCAGGTATCTGGAATATTTGTAGGGACTGGTGAGATCCTGGTACTGGTTTTTACTGGTCCTTTACTGGTCTGTACAGGCCCGTACTGGCTTGTGCTGGTGTTTTACTGGTCCCATACTGGTCTGCGCAGGCCCATGTGGGCCTCTACTGGTCTGTACTGGTCTGTACTGGTCTGTACTGGTCCCTGGCCCTCCGTTATTCCAGTAATTCCACCCTCGCGCTCCTCCCAGTGGCTCCCAGTTATCCCCAGTTCCATTTTATCCCCCCCAGTCCCCCCCCCAGTCTCTCCCAGTCCCTCCCAGTCCCCCTTTAGGTCCCCCCCAGTCCCTTCCAGTGCCCCCTTTAGCCCCCCCAGTCCCTCCCAGTGCCCCCTTTAGCCCCCCCAGTCTCTCCCAGTGCCTCCCAGTCCCTCCCAGTCCCCCCCGCATCCTGCGGCCCCTCCCTGGAAGTGCGGGAACAAAGGCGCCTTTCCTGTGGGGGGGGAGGGGCGGGGCCCCCCCCGCGACCCCCGCGACCCCCGCGGGGGAGGGGCGGCCGCCACCGACCCCGAACGCGCCCGAAGCGCCCCAAAAACGGCCGGGACCCCCCGGACCGCGGGAAACACCGAAATCTGGGAACCCCAAATCCCTGGGACCCCTCCGAGAGATTTTGGGACCCTCCGGGAGCTTTCGGGACCCTCTGGATTTTTGGGATCCCCCCGAATTCCCGAGACCCTCCCAGATTTTTGGGTCTCCGCGGATTTTTTGGGACCCTCCGGGAGTTTCTGGGGTCCCCCCAAGTGTTTTTGGGACCCTCCTGATTTCCTGGGAGTTTTTGGGAACCTCAAAGGATTTTTGGGACCTCCGGGAGCTTCTGGGGTCCCCCCCAAAGAGATTTTGGGACCCTCCGGGAGTTTTTGGGACCCTCCTGAATTTTTTGGGGATCCCCCAGGAGATTTTGGGACCCTCCGGGAGTTTTTGGGACCCTCCTGAATTTTTTGGGGATCTCCCAGGAGATTTTGGGACCCTCCGGGAGTTTTTGGGACCCTCCTGAATTTTTTGGGGATCTCCCAGGAGATTTTGGGACCCTCCGGGAGTTTTTTGGACCCTCTGGATTTTTGGGGACCCCCCAGGAGATTTTGGCACCCTCCAGGAGTTTTTGGGACCCTCTGGATTTTTGGGATCCCCCCGCGTTCCTGAGACCCTCAGGGGTTTTTGGGATCTCCCCAGGATTTCTGAACCTCGGATTTTTGGGACCCCCCCCCCCTCCGGGGATTTTTGGGATCTCCTGAGAGTTTTTGGGACCCCCCCGGATTTCGGGGCCCCCCGGCCATGGGGCTGTGGCTGTTCTGGCTCTGGGTCCCCCTGGGGCTGGCGGAGGAGGGTGAGTGACACCCCCGGGATTGGGGAATGGGACCCCCGGGACCCCCGGGATGGGGGACAGGGACCCCTGGGACCCCCGGGATGGGGGAATGGGACCCTCGGGACCACCGGGATTGGGGAAAGGGACCCCGGGACCCCCGGGATAGGGCACAGGGACCCCGGGACCCCCGGGATAGGGCACAGGGACCCCGGGACCCCCAGGATGGGGGACAGGGACCCCGGCACCCCCGGGATTGGGGAAGTTCCGGGAATTCCGGGATTTGGGGACTTCAGGAACCCTCGGAACCCCCGGGATTGGGGAATGGGACCCTCGGGACCCCCGGGATGGGGGAGGTTCCGGGAATTCCGGGATTTGGGGACTTCAGGGACCCTCGGGACCCTTTGGGGGCTTCAAAGACCCCTGGAATGGGGGGGGGGGCGCAGACACCTGAGTCCCCCGGGATGGGTTTGGGGTCACTGGGGAGGGAATTTGGGGTCCCGGGGGGTCCCGGGTGTTTGACCCCCCCCCCCGCCCCCCGCCAGAGACGCTGCTGGACACGCGGCTGGAGACGAGTGACCTGCACTGGACTGTCCACCCGCAGGGGGAGGGGCAGGTGCGCCACGGGGGACACGGGGGGACACGGGGGAGGGACAGGAGGGACACGGGGGGACACGGGGGGACACGGGGGAGGGACAGGAGGGACACGGGGGGACACGGGGGGACACGGGGGAGGGACAGGAGGGACACGGGGGGGACACGGGGGAGGGACAGGAGGTCACCACCGCGCTCACCTCCCGTGTCCCCCGTGTCCTCCCCGTCCCTCTGGTCACTGTGTCCCCTCCATGTCCCCCCATCCCGTGTCCCCCGTGTCCCCTCTGTGCCCCCTGTCCCCCGTGTCCCCCCGTGTCCCCCCGTGTCCCCCGTGTCCCCCACAACCCCGTGTCCCCCTGTTCCTGTCCCCGCTGTCCCCCTGATGTCGCTGTTCTGTGTCCCCCGCTGTCCCCCCGCTGTCCCCAATGTCCCCCTGTCCCCCCTGTCCCCAATGTCCCCCCCGTCTCCAATGTACCCCTGTCCCCGCTGTCCCCAATGTCCCCCCGTCCCCCCTGTCCCCAATGTCCCCCCTGTCCCCAATGTCCCCCCTGTCCCCAATGTCCCCCTGTCCCCCCGCTGTCCCCAATGTACCCCTGTCCCCCCTGTCCCCAATGTCCCCCTGTCCCCCCACTGTCCCCAATGTACCCCTGTCCCCGCTGTCCCCAATGTCCCCCCTGTCCCCCCTGTCCCCCCCTGTCCTCAATGTCCCCCCCTGTCCCCAATGTCCCCCTGTCCCCCCTGTCCCCAATGTACCCCTGTCCCCGCTGTCCCCAATGTCCCCCTGTCCCCCCGCTGTCCCCAATGTCCCCCCTGTCCCCAATGTCCCCCAATGTCCCCCCTGTCCCCCAATGTCCCCCAATGTCCCCCGCTGTCCCCCCCGTCCCCCCGCTGTCCCCCCTGTCCCCAATGTCCCCGCAGTGGGAGGAGCTGAGCGCGCTGGACGCGGAGCTGGGCGGGGCCGTTCGCACCTTCGAGGTTTGCTCGGGGCGGGGCCGGCCCGGGGCCCCCCCGAACGGGCGGGACCCCCCCCAGCCCGGCCGGGACCCTCCCCCCCAGAACAGCTGGCTCCGGTCCCGCTGGGTCCCCCGCGGCGCGGCCACCACGGTGCTGGCCGAGATCCGCTTCACCGTGATGGCGTGTGACAGCCTGGGCAGGACACGGGGGACACGGGGGACACGGGGGACACAGGACAGGGACAGGGACAGGGACAGCCTGGGCAGGACACGGGGGACACGGGGGACACGGGGGACACAGGACAGGGACAGGGACAGGGACAGCCTGGGCAGGACACGGGGGACACGGGGGACACGGGGGACACAGGACAGGGACAGGGACAGGGACAGGGACAGCCTGGGCAGGACACGGGGGACACGGGGGACACGGGGGACACAGGACAGGGACAGGGACAGGGACAGCCTGGGCAGGACACGGGGGACACGGGGGACACAGGACAGGGACAGGGACAGGGACAGCCTGGGCAGGACACGGGGGACACGGGGGACACAGGACAGGGACTGGGACAGCCTGGGCAGGACACGGGGAACACGAGGGACACGGGACAGGGACAGCGACAGGGACAGGGACAGCCTGGGCAGGACACGGGGGACACGGGGGACACGGGGGACACAGGACAGGGACAGGGACAGGGACAGCCTGGGCAGGACACGGGGGACACGGGGGACACAGGACAGGGACAGGGACAGCTTGGGCAGGACACGGGGGACACCTGGGGACAATGACACACCTGGGGACACACCTGGACACGCCCCCGGACCCGCCCCTGGCAACAGCGATGCCCTTGACAACGGCGGTCTCCACGGCAACAACCCCAAACCCCCCAATCTCCATGGCAACGATCCTGACAACCACCTCGGTCTCCGTGGCAATGGCGTCCACAGCCTTCATCTCCATGGCAACCACCCTGATGCCCTCCGTCTCCAAAGCAACGACCCCAAAGACCACAATCTCCATGGCAACAACCCCAAAGACATTGATCTCCATGGCAACCACCCCAACGACCACAGTCCCCTTAGCAATGACCCCGATGACCTCAGTCTCCATGGCAACGACCCCACGGACCCTGATCTCCATGGCAACGACCCTGATGACCTCGATCTCCATGGCAACGACCCTGAGGACCACTATCTCCATGACAATGACCCCGATGACCTCAGTCTCCATGGCAACAACCCCACGGACCCCGATCTTCATGGCAACGACCCAAACCCCTCGATCTCCATGGCAACCACCCCAGCTCCCCCTCCCCACCCCCTCCCGCCCTGCGCCCCCCCCCGCCGGCCCCGCAGCCCCCCCGGGCCCGCCCGGCCCTGCAAGGAGACCTTCGGGGTCTTCTACCACGAGTCGGACGCCGACACCGCCACGGCCACGTCGCCGCCCTGGATGGAGAACCCCCTACGTCAAGGTGGACACGGTGGCGGCCGAGCACCTGGCGCGGCCCGGGGGTGGCCCGAGGGGGCCGCAGGGCCGGGTCAACCGCAAGGTCCTGCGGCTGGGCCCGCTGAGCCGCGCCGGCTTCTACGTGGCCTTCCAGGACCTGGGCGCCTGCATGGCGCTGCTGTCCGTGCGCTCCTCTTCTTCCGCCGCTGCCCCGCGGCCACCGCGCGCCTCGCCCGCTTCCCGGCCACCGTCCCCGCCGAGCTGGTGGCCCCCGTGGCCGGGGGCCTGCGTGGCCGGAGCGGTGCCGGCCGCGGAGGGGGTGCCGCTGATGTACTGCCGGGAGGACGGGCGCTGGGCCGAGCCCCCCGCGCTGGGCTGCGTCTGCGGGGCGGGGATGGAACCCAGCGAGGGCGCGGGGGTGTCGGCGTGAGTTACGGGGCGCTTGGGGCGTCTGAGGGATTTTTGTGGTGGTTTTGGGGTGTTTGGGGTATTTTTTGGGTGGTTTTGGGGTGTTTGGGGTGCGGGATGGGCACTAGGCCGCGACCTGGGCCTGGGGTGCCTTTTTTGGGGTGTTTGAGGGGGTTTTGAGGTGTTTTGGGGTGTTCGGGACATGTTTGAGGGGTGCTTTGGGGGTGTTTGAGAGGTTTTGAGGCGTTTTGGGGGTGTTTGAGGGGGTTTTAGGGTGTTTGGGGTGCTGGAGGATGGACGCTGGGCCGAGCCCCCGGCCTGGGCTGCGTGTGCAGGGCGGGGATGGAGCCCAGCAAGGGCGGGGGGCGTCGGTGTGAGGTTTGGGGTGATTTGGGGTGTTTGAGGGGTTTTGGGGCTGGCTTGGGGTGTTTAGAGGGGTGGTTTTGGGGTGTTTGCAGTGTTTGAGGGGTTCTTGGGGTGGTTTTGGGGTGTTCGAGGGTGTTTTGGGGTGTTTGGGGGTCCTGGGGTGTTCCCGGTGACCCCTCCGTGTGTCTCCCCCCTCTGTCCCCAGCCTGTCCCCCCGAGACGTTCAAGGCGGAGCCGGGGGGGGGTCGGTGCCAGCCCTGCCCCCCCCAGAGCGAAGCCCCCTCCCCCGGAGCCCCCTCCTGTCCCTGCCGCCCCGGATTCTTCCGAGCCCCCGGAGAGGGACCCCCGGATCGCTGCTCCGGTGCTGGGGGGATCTGGGGGGATTTGGGGGGTTCTTGGCTGGGATTTGGGGGAATTTTGGGGGTTTTTGGGGAGGTTTCTGGGGGCGTTTTAGGGGACTCCTGGGGGGAATTGGGGCGGGGTCTTATAGGGGCATTTTGGGGGGAAACCTGAGGGGTCCTGGGAGGATTTGGGGGGTCCTGGGGGGGGAATTTGAGGGGGGATCTTGGTGAGGATTTGAGGGGGGGATTTGGGGAGCACCGGAGGGGGCATTTGGGGGATCCTGGCTGGGTTTCTGGGGGTCCGAGGGGGGAATTTGGGGGGTTCCAGGGGGGAATTTGGGGGGGTCCCACGGACGATTCGCCCCTGACCTCCCCCCCTTTTCTCCCCTCCAGCCCCCCCTCGGCCCCCCCGCGCCCTGGTCGCCCATGTGAACGGGTCAGCTGTCCGGCTATCCTGGAGCCCCCGCGGGCCGGGGGGGACCGGCCGGACCTGCGGTACCACGTGGGGGTGCCGGGCGTGCCCCCCCCCCCCGCGGGACCCCCCCCCTCGTGCGGGCCCTGCGGGCCCCTGGCCTGGGCGCCCCCCCCCCAGGGGCTGCGGACCCCCCGCCGTCAGCGTGGCCGGGCTGCGGCCGAGGGTCACCTACAGCTTCAGGGTCAGCGCCCGCAGCGGGGTCACCCCCCCGGGCCCCCCCCGAGCCCCCCGCGCCGAGATCAACGTCACGGCCGGGGGCTGACGGTGAGACCCCAAAAAAACCCGAAACCACCCCAAAAACATCCCAAAAACCTGCTCAGGACCCCCAAAAAACCCCACCTGGGAGCTCCAAAAACCCTGAGACACCCCCAAAAACTGCCTGGAATCCCAAAAAATCTCCAACCCCTCCAGGAATCCCAAAATCCCTGGGAACACCCCAAAAACCTGCCCTGGAACCCCCAAAATCCCCCCAAACCTCCCGGGACCCCCCCAAACTCCCCCAGGGACCCCTAAACCCCCCCAATAAACCCCAAAACCCACCCGGGAAGAGCCCTAAATTCCCCCAAAAACCCCCAAAAAACCCCAAAATAAACCCAACCCCCCCCCCCCAGTGCCGCCCCCCGTGTCCGACGTGGTCCGGGTCGGGGGGGGTCCTGGGGGGGTCACTCTGGCCTGGCCCAGCCCCCCCCGGGGGCCCCCCCGGCCCCCCCGTGCTGGACTACGAGGTCAAGTACTACGAGAAGGTGGGGAGGGGGCTTGGGGGGCGATTTCGGGTGGTCTGGGGGGAATTTGGGGGCATTTTGGGGTCGTGGGGGATTTCGGGAGGTTCTGAGGGGTCGGGGGAGAGTTTGGGAGAATTTGAGGATTCCTGGGGTTTTTTGGGGGGGGGATTTGGGGTTTTTAGGGGGTTTTGGGGGGGATCTGGGTTTTTTTGGGTTTTTTTGGGTGGGATTTGGGGGTTTTAGGGGTTTTTGGGGGGGCGTCTGGGGTTTTTTGGGTTTTTTTGGGGTGGGATTTGGGGTTTTAGGGTGTTTTGGGGTGGGGTTTGGAGTTTTTTGGGGTTGTTTTGGGGGGGCATTTGGGGTTTTAGGTTTTTTTTTGGCGGGGGTTTGGAGTTTTTTGGGGTTGTTTTAGGGGGGGATTTGGGGTTTTCAGGAGGTTCCTGACCCCCGCAGTTGGGGGGCGGGGAGGGGCCCCCCCAGTTCCTGAAGGTGCCGCGGCCGCGGGCGGAGCTGGGGGGCTGCGCCGGGGGGGCCTCTATGGGGTCAGGGTCCGCGCCCGCTCCGAGGGCGGCTACGGCGACTTCGGGCCCGAGACCACCGTGAGTGCCCCGGGCAGTGGTGAGACCCCAAAACACCCCAAAACACCCCCAAAACACCCCAAAATACCCCAAAATACCCCAAAAGACCCCAAAATCCCCCCCAAATACCCTAAACTCACCCCAAAATACCCCAAATCCCCCAAGACCACCGTGAGCGCCCCGGGCAGTGGTGAGACCCCAAAACACCCCCCAAAAAATACCCCAAAATACCCTAAACCCACCCCAAAATACCCCAAATCCCCCTGAGACCACTGTGAGCGCCCCGGGCAGTGGTGAGACCCCAAAACACCCCAAAAATACCCCAAAACCCCCATACCACCCCCAAATGCCCCCATCGTGAGTGCCCCGGCAGCAGCGAGGCCCCAAAACACCTCAGAATACCCCAAAAATACCTCAAAACCACCCGAAAAAAACCCAAAAATACCCCCAAAACACCCCAAAATATCCCAACCCCCCCAAAAAACCGCAAACCCGCCCCTAAAACTCCCCAAGACCCCCGAATTCCCGAGACCCCCCCCCCGAACCCTTTGATGCCCCCAAACCCCCCCCCCCCCCAAAAATACCCCGGAACACCCCGAAAATACCCCAAATCCCCCCAAAACGACCCCGAGCCCCCCCTGACCGCCCCTTTTCCCGCAGAGGGGTCCCGGGGGGGTCCCGGGGGCGTCGTGGCCGGAGCCGCTGCCCTGGGGGGGCTCCTGGTGCTGGCCTTGCTGGGGGGGGCCCTGGCCGGCCTCAGGTGAGGGGGGGCCTGGGGGGGCTCGGGGGGGTCCTGAGGGATCCTGAGGGGTTTAGGGAGAATTGGGGGGGGTCCTGGGGGTCCCAAATGGGTCCAGGGGGTCTCTCGGGGGGGGTTGGGGGGGCATTTGAGGGGTCCCAGGAAGGGTTTTGGGGGAATTTGAGGGGGTTCAGAGGGGTCTGGGGGAATCCCAGGGTGACTCTGGGGGGATTTGGGGTTTCGGGGTCTCCTGGGGGGATTTGGGGTGGATTTAGGGGGGTTTTGCGGGGTTTTTGGGGTCTCTTGAGTGGCTTGGGGAGGGTTTGGGAGTGGATTTGGGGGGGTTGGGGGGAATTTGGGGGGTTTGGGGGTCTCCTGAGGGGGCTGGAGGGGTTTGGGGTGGACTTGGGGATCTCTGGGGTGGATTTGGGGGATCTCTGAGGTGGATTTGGGGTCCCTGGGGGGGTCCCCATGCCCGTGTCCCCCCCATCCCCGCAGGCGGTGGCGGCTCCGGGCAGAGAAGCAGCGACGCGGCCCCGGCCCCACCCCTGGGGGGCTCGGTAAGCGGGACCCTAAAATGTCCCCAGATGTCCCCAAAAGTCCCCCGGTGTCTCCACGGGGGTGGGGGGTGGCAGCGGGTGACTCCAGGTGACCCCAGATGACCCCAAGTGACCCCAGGGTGACCCCGGGTGATCCCAAGTGGCCCCAGATGACCCCAAATGACCCGGGGTGACTCCAGGTGACCTCAGGTGACCCCGCGCCACTCAGCTGACCCCAAATGACCCAGGTGACCCCGGGTGACCCTGGTGACCCCGGGTGACCCCGCTGTCCCCCGCCAGGCGGGAAGCTCTACATCGACCCCCTGACCTACGAGGACCCCGAGGTGGCCCTGAGGGACTTCGCGCAGGAGATCGACGTCACCTGCGTCACCATCGAGGAGGTCATCGGCGCAGGTGGCACCCGGGGGCACCCCGGGAGCTGTTCAGGGGCGATATCGGGGGATTTTGGGGTCTCGCAGGTGTCCCACCTGTCCCAGCTGAATTCGGGTGGCGTTTTGGGTGGATTTCAGCGAATTTGGGGAGGTTTTGGGGTGGTTTTTATGGGATTTAGGAGTCTCACGAGTATCTCACCTTTCCTGGGTGGTTTTTGAGTGGATTTATCAGGACTTTGGGGTCCCGCAGGAGAATTCAGGGAGGTGTGGGTGGTGTTAGGGATGTTTAGGGGTCTTTAGGGGGGTTTGGGTGGGTTTATTTGGTTTCTGGGTGGTTTTTGGCTGGAATTATCGGGATTTCGGGGTCCCCCAGGCGAATTCGGCGAGGTGTGGCGCGGCCGCCTGTCCCTGCCGGGCCAGCCCGAGGCCGAGGTGGCCGTGAAGACCCTCAAGGGGGGCGCGGGCGAGCGGCAGCGCCGGGAGTTCCTGCGCGAGGCCGCGCGCATGGGGCAGTTCCGCCACCCCAACGTGGTCCGGCTGCGCGGAGTGGTCAGCGCGGGGCCCCCGGCCATGATCGTCACCGAGTTCCTGCTGCACGGCGCCCTGGACGCCTTCCTCAGGGTGGGGACAGGGCTGGGGACATCGAGGACATCGGGGACATTGGGGACATCAGGGGGCTTGGGGGCATATTGGGGACATTGGGGACATCGGGGACATTGGGGACATCGGGGACATCGGGGACATTGGGGACATTGGGGACACTGGGGGCACTGGGGACATCGGGGACGTTGGGGACATTGGGGACATATTGGGGACATTGGGGACACTGGGGGCACTGGGGACATCGGGGACGTTGGGGACATTGGGGACATACTGGGGACATTGGGGACACTGGGGGCACTGGGGACATCGGGGACGTTGGGGACATTGGGGACATTTGGGGACATTGGGGACGTTGTGGACGTGTGATGTCCCCCCCCAGGGGACCCTGTCCCTGCTCCAGCTCACGGCCACGGTCTGTGGTGTCCGCGCCGTGTCCCTGCCGTGTCCCCACGGTGTCCCCTTGTCCCCAGGGCCGGGAGGGGACGCTGTCCCCGCTCCAGCTGGTGGCCATGCTGCGCGGGATCGCGGCTGGGATGCGCTACCTGGCCGAGGCCGGCTTTGTCCACCGGGATTTGGCCGCCCGGAACATCCTGGTGGACGCTCACCTGGTCTGCAAAGTGTCCGACTTCGGCCTGTCCCGGGCGCTGGACGGGGACAGGGACAGCGACCCCACCTACACCAGCTCCCTGGTGAGATCCCGGGACCCCCTCAGGACCAGGGTTTGGGGGGATTTGGGTGGGTTTTGGGGCCTCACTGGTGTCCCACCTGTCCCTGCTGAATTTGGGGAGGTGTGGGTGGTTTTAGGGGGGGGTTTGGGTGGATTTAGGTGGTTTTTGGGGTCTCATGGTTTTGTGTCACCTGCCCCCCTGGACATTTGAGGCCACCAGGGGGGGTTTGGGGTTTCCCAGGGGAGTTTGGGGTTTCCTGGGGGGTTTTGGGGTCCCCCTGACCCCCCCGTCCCCCCGAGCCAGGGCGGGAAGATCCCGATCCGCTGGACAGCCCCCGAAGCCATCGCGTTCCGCACCTTCACCTCGGCCAGCGACGCCTGGAGCTACGGGATCGTCATGTGGGAGGTGCTGAGCTTCGGGGAGCGGCCCTACTGGGACATGTCCAACCAGGACGTGAGTCACCCCGAAATCCGGGATCCCCCGGCCCTCCCCAAAACCCCCAAATTTCCCCAAAATCCCCAAATGCACCCAACTCCTCCCAAAATCCCTAAGTTCTCCCAAATTTCCCCCAAAACCCAGGACACGACAAGGTGCTGCCATTCGGGGACGTGTCCAACCAGCACAGGAGTGACCCCAAAATCTGGGTCCCCCAGACCTTCCCAAAATCCCCAAATTCCCCCAAATCCTCCTCACCTGTCCCCAGGTGATCAAGGCCTTCGAGCAGGACAATTGTCACTGTCCCCCCTCACCTGTCCCCTCACCTGTCCCCAGGTGATCAATGCCATCGAGCAGGACTACCGGCTGCCGCCCCCGCCCCGCTGTCCCCCGCCCCTGCACCGCCTGATGCTGGACTGCTGGCAGCGTGAGCGCAGCGCCCGCCCCACCTTCCCCCACATCGTCCGCGCCCTCGACCGCCTCATCCGGCGCCCCGAGAGCCTCCGCGTGGCCCCCCCGGACCCCCACGGGTGAGCTGGGAGCGGGGGGGCGGGGAGGACACACCTGGGGGGCGCTGGACGCTGGGGTCCACTGGGAGGGTCTCGGGGTACCAGGGCTTTTTTGGGGTTGGGGTTGTGGGGTGGGCGGGGCTGGCACGGAGCACCTGAGTTCGTGGGGGGGGGTGCCAGGACACCGGACTTCAGGGAAGGGTGTCCCCAAGACGTGGCTCTGACCCCCCCTCTGTCCCCGCAGCTCCTCCCCGGCCTGCCTGGAGCAGCGCGGCGCCCCCGGGCCCACTTCCCCCGGGCCCGCCCCCGCGGCCCCCCCCGGGCCCTCGGTGGGGGAGTGGCTGCGGGGCCTGGGGCTGGGCGGGTACGAGGAGCCGTTCTGCAGCGCGGGCGTCACCGGGCTGGAGCTGCTGCCGCGGCTGCGCAGCGAGTACGGGGGGCTGGGGGGCACAGATGGTGGGGGGTGGTGGGGGGCAGGGCTGGAGCCGCAGCGAGGGAGGGGGTGGGGAGGCTTTTGGGGGACTGTGGGGGGCGCAGGGACCCCACGGTGACCCCCGTGTGTCCCCCCAGGGACCTGCTGCGCATGGGGGTGACGCTGGCCGGGCACCAGCAGATGATCCTGGAGGGCGCCCAGAGCCTGCGGAGCCCCCCCAAAGGGGACCCCCAGTGCTGACACCGCCCCCGGCCCCGCCCACGGCAAGATGGCTGCCAGGGACTGGCACTAAGGGACTCAGCTGGCTGGGGGAGGAAGATGGCTGCTGGGAAAATATGGCCACCAGGACAATATGGCTGCCATTCCAACATGGCTGTCATTCCAAGATGGCCACCAGGACAATACGGCTGCCAGGACAATATGGCTGCTGCTCCAATATGGGCACTGTTCCATTATGGCTGCCAGGACAATATGGCCACCAATCCAATATGGCTGCCATTCCAACATGGCTGCCAATCCAATATGGCTGCCATTCCAACCTGGCTGCCATTCCAACATGGCCGCCATTCCAATATGGCTGCCATTCCAATATGGCTGCCATTCCAACATGGCCGCCATTCCAACATGGCCGCCATTCCAATATGGCTGCCATTCCAACATGGCCGCCATTCCAACATGGCCGCCATTCCAACATGGCCGCCATTCCAATATGGCTGCCATTCCAACATGGCTGCCATTCCAACATGGCTGCCATTCCAACATGGCCGCCATTCCAATATGGCTGCCATTCCAACATGGCTGCCATTCCAACATGGCCGCCATTCCAATATGGCTGCCATTCCAACATCGCCACCATTCCAATATGGCTGCCATTCCAACATGGCCGCCATTCCAACATGGCTGCCATTCCAATATGGCTGCCATTCCAACATGGCTGCCATTCCAATATGGCGCCGCCTGCCAATGACCCGATGGGCGGGGCCTGGATGGGGGCGATCCAGGGGGCGGAGCCTGCGAGGGCGTGGTCACCAACGGGCGTGGTCCAATCACGAATGGGTGGTGCCAGCGTGGCCGTGGTTGGGTGGGCGTGGCCACCACTGGGTGGGGCCTCCGGTGCTTTTATTGAACCTTTCTGTCCCCAATTCCGGGCGGCAGCCAATAAACGCAGCCAATGCAAATGGGGGGGTGGGGCCGTGCCCCCCGCTGTCCCCAAGGTGTCCCCAAGGCCACCACCGAGCTCCCCGGTGTCCCCATCGGCCCCAAGGGTCCCTTTTCTCCCCACAGTCCCGGGTGTCACCAAGGACCGCCCCGATCCCGAGTGTCCCCGTGGCTCCCGCTGTCCCCAAGGTCCCCTTTGCTGTCCCAAGGGCCACCCCGCTCCCAGGTGTCCCCATAATCCCACGTGTCCTCCCGGTCCCTGCTGTCCCCAATGTCCCCAAGGCCACCCCAGCTGTCCCCAAAGCCCTCCCTGTCCCCGAAGTCCCCAACGCCCCCGTGGTCCCCGATGTCCCCACTCCCCCCCATGTCCCCGCAGTCCCCGTTGTCCCCGAGGCCGCCCCTGTCCCCAAGGTCCCCGCAGTCCCAGCTGTCCCCGGCCAGCGCTCCGGCCGTGCCGCGCAGGGTCCAGGCCAGCAGTGCCAGGCGCAGGCGGGCACTGTCCCTGCGTGTCCCCGCTGTCCCCAGCTCGGCCACCAGCGCGGGCAGCGTGTGACCCCCCCGGCCCAGCAGGACATGGCGGAACGGGGTGACCAGCGGGGACACGAACGGGGACAGCAGCGACGCCTCGGCCTGGGGGGACAGGAGGGGACATGGTCGGGGGACAGGGGAGGGACACGGTCAGGGGGACAGGAGGGGATGGGGACAGGGAGGGGACAGGGTCAGCGGGACAGGGAGGGACATGGGGACAATGGGGGCATCAGGGATGGGGGGACAGGAGGGGACACGGTCGGGGAGGGGACACAGGGAGAGGGAAGGGACACAGGGGGACCGGGAGGGGGCAGGGATGGGGACAGGTGACAGTGCCAGGTGTGCCGCGGGTGACACACCCGCGACAGGTGACACGGAGGGGACAGAGGGGTGGCACAGGTGACAGAGGGGACACTCACGGCCATGAGCCGCGCATTGAAGCCGCGGTTGAGGCGCTCGTTGGAGCTGTCGGATCCCGACATGTCGCGACGGAGCGAGGCCGCCGCGCGCACCACGCCCCCCCTGGCCGAGGACAGGCACTGCAGGGACAGGCCCCGCGCCTGCCGGGGCGGAACCGTTGTACTGGGACGGACTGGTTATACTGGGTTATACTGGGTTGTACTGGGATGGACTGGTTCATACTGGTCTGACCCAGAGAGGCACCAGGTGGGACAGCAGTGAACCCCCAGTGCCACCCCACGTGCCCCAGTGTCCCCCAGCACCCTCCCAGTGCCCTCCCAGTGCCATACTGGTCTGTACTGGTCTGACCTGGAGCGGGGCCAGCTGCCGGACCAGCTCATCCCCGAGCGCACCAGGGTCCAGGGGCAGCCGGGGGTCGTGGCCCAGGCGCAGCAGGAGCTGGGCGGCCACCGCGGCCACTGCCCGGGCCACGGCGGGCAGCCGCCCCCGCAGCCGCCCCCCCAGGCGCCCCAGGGTGTCCTCGCGGGTCCCCAGCGCCGCACGGGAGCCACCGGGCACGGCCTGCGGGGGACAGGGGGACACAGGGGTGGCACAGGGACACTCGGGGACACTCGGGGACACTCGGGGGTCCCACCTCATCGAAGCCGAGCTCCAGCGCCGGGACCCCCGCGGCGGCCGTGAAGGGAAAAGCGCCGCAGTCAGGAGACAAGGGGCGGACCCTGCGGGGACATGGGGGGGGACAGGGGTGGGACAGAGGGACACGGGGGGTGGGACACGGGTGTCCGCGGTGTCCCCGGTGTCCTCACTCACACGTCGCTCTCCCAGACCCGGCCCGGCCGCGTCAGCTGCTCCAGGAGGCTTTTCCCGGCCTCGTTCGGGCTCTCCACCTTTTTTTGGGGTGTGGGGGGTGTCCGGGGTGATTGGGGGGGCGGCCCCTCCCCCACAGCCCGCTCTTCCCCCACCCCTGCCCCCGCCCCTCCCCCACCTGCTCCAGGGCGCTCTCGATGAGATTGACCAGGGTGGGGCTGGTCCTGACCACGAACCGCTCGGCCCCTGGGTGGGGGAGGGGAGAGGTCAGTGGGGTCAGCGGAGTGGGGGAGGGGCGGAGACACACACCCCCCCCCCCCCCCAAATGCAGGCTGTGGGAGGGGGAGGGGCGCACCCAGCACTGCCTGGTCCAGGCTGATGTAGGCGGCGACTTTGGTGTGAAGGAGGTCGGGGTAGCCCTGGGGGGGCCGGAGGGGTCATTGGGGGGGTCACTGAGGCCACTGAGGCCACCACGGGGTCATCGGAGGGAGTCGCGGTCACCTCGAGCCACTCGGTTGCCCCCAAATGTCCAAACTCGCCACCATCCCAGCTGACGAAGAGCAGTGTCCGGCGGAGCTGGAACCCTGGGGGAGGGGTCCGGGGGGGGTCCCAGAGGGGTCCGGGGATCACTCGGAGGTGAGGGAGACCCCCACCAAAAGTGGGGGACACCCAGGAAACGCAGGGAAATCCCCTCCCCCCCCCATGACCCCCCCATTTGGGCCCCCTCCACATTGATTCCCCCTCCCCCCACCCTGGGGACACCCTCGGAGTCCCCCCCTCAATTTGGGATCCCCCATAACTCCCCAGGACCCCAAATTCCCCAATTTCAGCCCCCCTACCCAAACTGGAGAGCCCCAGCCCCGCCCCGGCCCTGCCCCAGCCCCGCCCAGCCACGCCCCCTCACCCTCTCGGCCAATGGCGGCGAAGAACCAGGCGAGCTCCAGCAGGAGGGCGGTGCCCACGCCCGAGGCCGCCGCCCCCGGCCCCAGCGAATCGCGGCGCGCCCCCACGATGACGTAACAGTCTGGGCGGGGCCAGCATCAGGGAGGCCACGCCCCCTCTGGCCACACCCAAGCACCTGTCCCACCCTTTGGCCCCGCCCATTTCTTTCCCCACCACACCCCCACGGACCACACCCCGTTTAGCCACACCCCAAATGACCACACCCAAATGACCACACCCAGTTCAGCCACGCCCATCCACCTCCATTATCGCCATTGCCTCGCCCTCCTCTGGCCCCGCCCCTCCCCATGACCACGCCCATGTTGTGACCACTCTGACCACGCCCCACAATGACCCTGCATTGGCCACATCCCAAATGACCACACCCAAATGACCACACCCAGTTTGGCCACATCCCAAATGACCACACCCAAATGACCACACCCAGTTATGCCACATCCCAAATGACCACACCCAGTTTGGCCACACCCCAAATGACCACACCCAGGTGACCACGCCCAGTTTGGCCACATCGCAAATGACCACACCCAGGTGACCACCCCCCCATTCGGCCCCCGCCCCTCACCGGGCTCGAGCCGCCCCCGCAGGGCCCCGAAGACGCTGGTGAGGGTCCCGGGCTGCGTCCCCCCGCCCACGCTCAGCTGCAGCCGCCGCTCCCCCGGGCCGGGCAGGAACCGCAGGGACCCCCCCCAGGCCCCGCCCGGGCGGGATCCAGTGCGGGGGGGCTCGGGGACCCCCCAGGACCCTGAAATGGGGAGGGGGAGATGGGCTGGGGGGGTTGGGAACCCCAAAACGCTGAAATGATGGGGGAGATGGGTCGGGGGGGATCTGGGGGAGGTTTCAGGTTCGAGGGGGGTCCCAGATTTTGGGGAGGGGTCCCAGATTTGCGGGTCCCAGATCTGAGGAGGAGTCTCCTGTACCGCAGCAGCCGCGCGGCCGTGCCGGCGCTCACGGGGGTGGACGGGGATCGGGGGCGACCCCGGGGGGGTCCCGGGGGGAACGCGGCCGCTGAAGGAGGGGAACCCCCGGCTGAAGGGGTCCCCCGGCCCCTCCTGCACCTGTGGGAACACATCAGACCCCGACCCCTCCCCAAATTACCCCCCTCCAGACCCCCCCGGACCCCCCAATCACCCCCAGGCTCCTCCGAGCCCCCAACCCCCGCCCAGCTCCCCCCAAATTCCCCCAGAACCCCCAGATCTGACCCCAAGACCCTCAGAGACCTCTCCCACCCCCAAAACTGACCCCAGCGCCCTGGAATCCCCCCAAATCCTCCCCAAATCCCCCTAGGCTCCCCCAGACCCCCCAATGTCCTCCCAGCCCTCTGGAATTCCCGATTTTTTCCCCCAGTGTCCCCCTCAGGACCCCCCAGGAACCCAATGTCCCCCCCAATGTCCCCCCAATGTCCCCCCAGCCCCTCGGAATCCCCGATGTCCACCCCCAACCCCTCAGACCCCCCGAGATCTCCCAATGTCCACCCCAGACCCCCCAATATTCCCCCAGCCTCCCCTACTCACGTGGACGGTCACAGCCGTGTCCCCCCCCAGCCCAGGACCCCCCCCAGGTCCGGCCGTGTCCTGGGGGTCCGGGTACAGCAGGACCCCCACGGCCCCTGCCCCCGCTGCGGCCGCCACCTGCGGGGGGGGACATTGGGGACATCGGGGACCCAAATCCGCCCCTCCGCCGCCAAATTTGGGGGCTCAACTTTAGGGTTGGGGTCTCCCCCTCACAGCCCCCCCAGTCTGAGGGTCTCACCTTCTGGGCAGGGCTGCCCCTCCCCAGCCGCAGCAGCATCAGGTGACCCCTGGCTGAGACCCCCCGGGCCCGCAGCTGAGCCAGGTCCTGGGGGCGGCCATAGTGGCCGTAAACCAGCCCCCCCTGCGGGTCAGCGGTCAGTGGTCATCAGTGGTCAGCGGTCGGGGGTCAGGGGTCAGGGGTCAGCGCTCACCGTGGCGTTGCCGGGGGCGCTCCAGGCGCAGAAAGCGTCGGGGTCAAGGGGGAGCCGCTCGAGCTCATCCCCCTCCGGCCCCACCCAGCGCAGGGTCACCTCGCCCCTGGGGTCAAAGGTCACAGGGCCAGGGTCACCCAATGAGCTCTGACCACCCCAAATGACCCCAGGGACTTTTGACCCCCTGAACCCCCCATGACCCCCCAGGCCGCCCGAATGACCCCCAGACCCCCCCATTACCTTATCGGGAGGGGGAGGGGCTGCGGACGGCTCCAGGCCTGGGTCAGCCCCGCCTCCGCCAGGGCGCTCAGCACCGATTGGGCCAAAGCCCGGCCACGCCCCGAACCCGCCCCGTGCGGCCCCGCGCTGACCTCCCTGCGGACAGGGGCACAGCGGTCAGCGGGCAGGGGTCAACGGTCACAGCGGGGGTCACAAAGGGTCACAGGGGGTCGCATACGGTCAGTGGTCAGTGGTCACTCACAGCACCCAAGGAGGACTCAGGTGGTGACAGGGCGGTCAGTGGTCAGTAACGGTCAGGGGTCAGTAATGGTCAGTGGTCACTCACCGTACCCAGGCCTCCACCCGCTCCTCCACCAGGTGGCGCCGCAGCAGCTCCCGCAGGCGGGGCCGGGGGGGCGGAGCCTCTGCGCTGGCCCCGCCCCAAACACCATCGGGGGTGGAGCCTCCAGCCAGAGGCCCCGCCCCTGCAGCCCCGCCCCCACACGGGGCGTGGCCAATCCCAGCCACCAACAGCCCTGGGGGCGGGGTCACAGAGGGGTGGGGTCACAGGGGGAGGGGCTGGGGCAATGAGCGGTCATGGCGGTCAGTGGGGGTCACTCGGAGGGTCCTCGGGTGGGGGGGTCACTTGGGGGGTCACCTGGGGACACGGGGGGACACTGGGAGGGCTCACTGGGGGTCACTAGGAGTCAGTGGGGGGCTCACTGGGGGTCACTGGATGTCTCTGAGGATCACTGGGTGGTCACTCAGGGATCACTGGGGCTCACTGGGGGTCACTGGCGCTCACTGGGGGTCACTGGGGGTCACTGGACGTCTCTGAGGGTCACTGGGGGTCACTCGGGGATCACTGGGGGTCACTGGGAGTCAGTGGGGGGCTCACTGGAGGTCACTGGACGTCTCTGAGGGTCACTGGGGGTCACTCGGGGGTCACTGGGGGTCACTGGGGTCAGTGGGGGGCTCACTGGGGGTCACTGGACGTCTCTGAGGGTCACTGGGAGTCACTCGGGGATCACTGGGGGTCACTGGGGGTCACTGGGAGTCAGTGGGGGGTCACTGGGGGTCACTGGACGTCTCTGAGGGTCACTGGGGGTCACTCGGGGATCACTGGCGCTCACTGGGAGTCAGTGGGGGGCTCACTGGGGGTCACTGGACGTCTCTGAGGGTCACTGGGGGTCACTCGGGGGATCACTGCGTGGTAAATGGGAGTCACTGTGCGGTCACTGGGTGGTCACTGGGGGTCACTCGGTGGTCCGTACCCAGCAGGAAGGCGGTGGCTGAACCCAGGGCCAGAGTGGCCAAGGGGTGGAGCCAGAGGCGTGGCTGGGGGCGTGGCTTGCGCCTGGGGCGGGGCCTGGGGCGGGGCCGGGGGCGGGGCAGCTGCACCGTTGGCTCCGCCTCCTCCTCCTCCTCGTTCTCCCCCCGGGGGTCCCTGTGCCGGGAATAGGACACGGGACCCCCCCCGGGGGGCTGCGCCCGCGGTCAGGGGGCCCGGGGGGGCTTTGCGGGGTCCCCGAAGTTGGGGTCCCTTTGGGGGGGTCCTGGACCGCCCGATTTTGGGATGGGGGCTTTACCCGTGCACGGAAGCAGCGCCTGAGGGTCTCCATCGGGGGTCGGGGGGAGTCCCAGCGGATCCCGGGAGTCCTGGGGGGGTGGGGAAGGGCCCGGGGGGCCGGGGGGTCTCAGGAGAGTCCCGGGGGGAGTTTCAGGAGGGTCTGAGGGGGTAAGAGCGATTTGGGGGCCTCAAGGGGGGTCTCGAGATGTCCCAGTGGGTCCGGGAGGGCTCGAGGGGGTCCCCAGAGCGTTTTGGGGTCTTTGGGGTGGGTCCTGAGGGTCCCCAGGGGTCCCAGTCCCACCCCCCCCCCAAAAGGACGGACTTTGGCCCTGGCCGGGCTTCGCCCCTGCCCAACCCCATCCCTGTCCCGCCTCCAACCCCAAAACCCCCCCAGATCCCCTCGTGGTAACTCCCAAACCTCTCAAACCCCCTCTCATCCCCCAAAATCCATGAATTCCCCCCAAAACTCCCCAAAATCCCGGCCCCCCCCCCGTTCCCGCTCACCCGCGGCTGCCGAACCCGCTGTGGCCCCGCCCCCACAGGTGCGAAAAAGCGGCGTGGCCTGGGCGTGGCCTGGGCGGGAAAGGGGCGTGGTTTGTGGGGAATGGGCGTGGTTTGTAGGGAATGGGCGTGGTTTGTAGGGAATGGGCGTGTCCAGGCAGTGTTTGATGGGGGCGTGGCCGGGGGCGTGGCCGAGAGCGGCACCGCCAGGTCCTGGCGCCCATTGGCCGAGCCGGACACTGACCGGGGAGTTTTGGGGGGGGTCCAGGGTTTCAGAGGGTTAGCGGGTGTTAGGGGGGGGTCCCGGAATTTGGGAGCCGCAGAGCTTGGGAGTTGCGGAGTTTGGAGGTCACGGAGTTTGGGGTGCCGGGAGATTTGGGGGTCCCGGGGGGTTTGGGGGTCCCGGAGCATTTGGGGGTCCCGGATTTGGGGTCGGGGGCGCAGCTCTCATAAATATTCTCGTGTTTGCATTAAGTTACATGGGGGGGTTCAGGGGCGCTGTCTCCCCTGAGTGACAGCTGTCAATCAATCGCCCGCAAGGCCTGGGCAGCCCAGGGCGCTCAGGCGGGAGGAGGATGATTGACAGCTGTCAATCACCTGCCGGCACGTCCAACGTGCCGGGGGGAGAGGAGGGGGTGCTGTCGAGCGACGGCTACTGATGCTGATGATTGACGGCTGTCAGTCCTCATGATTGACAGCTGTCTGGGCTGTTGATTGACAGCTGCTGCTGTTGCTGGTGACTGACAGCTGACAGTGCTTGTGATGATTGACAGCTGTCAGTCCCGATGATCGAGGGCTGTCTGTGATGATTGGCAGCTGTTGATGATGACTGACAGCTGCTGATGACCAGCAGCTCTCTTTGTTGATTGACAGCTCTCGGTGATTGACAGTTGCCGACTGTGAGTCGCCGCTTTACGCGATGATTGACAGCTGTTGGCGGTGACTGACAGCTGTCTCCGGCAGTGATAGACGGCCCGGTCACCTGGGGCAGGCGTCGGCCAGGAAGAGCCGGACCTTCCCCCGCAGGAAGCGGCTCAGGACCCCCAGGAGCCGGGGGAGGGTCCGGACCCGCACCGGGGCGGGGGGCGAAGGGGGGGGCGGGGCCTGGGGGGGAGGGGAGAGGTCGGGGCCTGCCAGCGACCCCTCCCCGGACCCCCCAAAAATCCCACCGGACCTCCCAAAATTCCCCCAAAACCCCCAAACCCAGACCAGAGCAGGGCAGGCCCCACCAGGAGCCCCCCAAAACCCCCCAGAACCCCCCGAGCCCCCCAGACCGCCCCATGATTGTCGCAGAACCCCCCGAAACCCCCCCAAACCCCCAAACCCCCCCAAGACCCCCCAAACCCGCCCGTACCGGCGCGGGCAGCCCCCGCAGCAGCCGCGCAAGACCACAACCCCCCCAAACCCCCCAAAAACCCCCAAAAACCCCCCAACCCCCCCCAAAACCCCCCAAACCCGCCCGTACCGGCGCGGGCAGCCCCCGCAGCAGCCGCGCAAGACCACAACCCCCCCAAACCCCCCAAAAACCCCCAAAAACCCCCCAACCCCCCCCAAAACCCCCCAAACCCGCCCGTACCGGCGCGGGCAGCCCCCGCAGCAGCCGCGCAAGACCACAACCCCCCCAAACCCCCCAAAAACCCCCAAAAACCCCCCAACCCCCCCCCAAACCCGCCCGTACCGGCGCGGGCAGCCCCCGCAGCAGCCGCGCCAGGCTCCGCGCGGCCCCGTAGGCGCGGTCGAGGCTCGGGCGCACCCGGGGGTCCCGGAGCAGCTCCCGCGCCCGCAGCACCGCGGCCGCCAGGGCCGCCTGGCCCCCGGCCACCTCCTGCGCGCGGGACCCCGCCTGGCGACACGGCGGGGGTCAGGGGACAGCGGGGGACACCCCCTTCTCCCCGGCTTTTCCCTGGCTTTTTCCACATTTTTTTCCCGATTTTTCCCCCTCCATTCCTCCCCATTTCTCCCCACTTCCCCCAGTTTCAGCCCATTTCTCCCGGTTCCTCCCCATTTTGCCCAATTCTTCGTTTTTCTCTACATTTTTTTCCTATTTCCCGCCCGTTCCTCCCAGTTTCTCCTCATTTCACCCAACTCTGCCCTGTTTCCTCCCCCCATTTTTCCCCATTTCCCTGGATTTCACCCCATTTCTCCCCGTTTCTCCCTGATTCTGTGCATTTCTCCCTGGTTTTCCCGAATATTCCCCATTTTCTCTCATTTCCCCCCATTTCTTCCCAATTTCACACAATTCTGTCCCATTCTCCGCCCCCCCCCGCCCCCCCCCTTTTTGCCCATTTCGCCGGCTCTCCCCCCATTTTTCCCAATTTCCCGGGATTTCCCCCCATTTTTCCCAATTTCCCGGGATTTCCCCCCATTCCCACTCACGTCCAGGCTCCGCCAGAGGTTAAAGTTGACGCCGGGGTCGGGGACGGCCACGGGCTCGGGGAGGTCACAGAGGGGGCCACACCCAGCCTGGGAGGGACACACGCGGTGACACCTCCGCCACGACCCCGCGGGGGTCCCTGAGCCCTCCCTGGGGCCCCCCCGGTGTCCCCAACCCCTCCATGGTGTCCCCAACCCCCACTCAAGGAGCCACTGTGGTGTCCCCAACCCCTCCGGGGGTCCCCGTGCCCCCACCCTTGTCTCCAACCAGTCCAACATCCCCAGGGTGTCCCTCCCACGATGTCCCTGTGTGCCCAAGCCCCCCCGGGGGTCCCGATCCCCCCTCATCACGGCCCCCCCGCCGTCCCCGAGCCCCCCCCGCTGTCCCCGTGTCCCCTCACCGCCCCCCGCTCGGCGTCGCGCGCCTCCAGGATGAAGCGTTCGATCACTCGGGGGTCGCAGAGCGAGGGGGGACCCTCGGGGGGGGGCTGGGGGCGCCCCGGGACCCCCAACAGGAGCAGCAGCAGCGCGCACAGCCCTGGGGGGGGGGCATGGGGGGGGTCAGGGACCCGCTGGGGACACTGGGACAACTGGGGACAACTGGGGAGCCCCTTCCCCGCGGGGATAGGGAGGCTCGGGACCCCCCGATCCGCCGGGATCCCCCAGACCCGGGACCCCCGGGATACCTGGGTGCCTCCCCCCCCCACCGAGTGCCTCCCCTCCCGCCCCCAGGAACGTCCCCAGGGACGTCGGGGACTCCCCGCCCACCTGGTGACCTCAGGGACCCCCGAGTGACCGGGATCCTCTCGGACACCTGGGACCCCCCACCCACGCGGTGTCCCCAGGGCCCCCCACCCTGCTGGGAGCGCCCCCCACCTGTGTCCCCGCCAGACATCTGAGCGCGCCGGACACACGTGGGGACCCCTGGACCTCCGACCCCTCCCGGCCACGCGGGTCCTCCACGCCCCCCCGAGACCCCCAAGCCCCCGGCGACACGCGGGTCCCCACCCGGGTGCCTGTGGCCCCCCTCGCCCGGTTCCGCCGCACACGTGGGTGTCCCCACCCTGCCCCCGCACACCTGGATCCCGCCCGCACACCTGGGGCACTCCCACCCCCCTCCCCGCGATGTCCGAGCCCCCCCCAACCCTGCGCGGCCCCCCTGGGACCCCCCCCTCTCACCCGCCGCCCCCATCGCCGGCTGCTCATGGCACGGGGGTCCCTGGTGGCCCCGGGGCTGTGGCCGTCCCCGTCCCGCGTCCCCCGGCCCCGGCCCCGGTTAATGTTTGATCCGAGGGGCCGCGGGGCCGGAAGGGCCCTTGGGGGGGGGGGTTTCCATCCGCTCCCCCCTCGCCCCCCCCCAGACCGTCGAGGAAAAGGCCGCGCCGGCCGCCGCACGTCGGCCCCTGGCCACGGGCCACCCCCGGCCCCGGCCACGGCGCCGGCCAGGCGGGGGGGACACGGCGGGGGGGACACGGGGATGGAGAGCTGGGCATGGAGGGGTGGGAATGGGGGACATCGGGGGGACACGGGGGGGGACACGGGGGTGACATGGAGATGGGGACCTGGGCATGGAGGTGTGGGAACAGGGGGACACGGGGGGACACGGGGGGGGACACGGGAGGACAGGGGGACGGGGACCTGGGCACGGAGACGAGGAATCGGGGATGAGGGTGGGGGGACAGAAGTGGGGACAGGGCGACCCGGAGTTGGGGAGACACGGGGACAGGGATGGGGGGACAGAGCTGGGGACGTGGGACACGGGAAAGCAGGATGGGGGGGATACAGGGACAGTGTCCTGGGCACGGAGGTGCGGGATGGGGACGGGGGCGGGGGGACACGGGGACCTCGGGATGGCGACAGAGGAGGGGACACGGGGACGGGGGCACACGGGGATGACAAAGTGGGCGTGGAGACGCACGACGGGGACGGTGACATCGGGATGGGGGGACAGGGATGGGGACACAGACACGGGGACACGTGGCTGCGGGTGAGGGGACACGGCCGCTGGGATGGCGCAGGGACACGGGGACACCCCCGCGGGGCCGTGGGACCGCGGTGACACGCGCGCGGTGACACACGCGCGGTGACAAGGGGACGCGCCAGGCCGGGGGATCCCGGGATCCCTCGGGCCGGCGGAAGCGGCCGAACAATGGGGCAGCGTCACTGTCGCCGTCACTGTCCCCGTCCCCAGCGCCACCGCGGCCCCGGGGGCGGCCCCGGGGACCCCCGCGGCCGGGAGGGGGGACACGCCGAGGGGAGGGGACGCGGCGGATACGGGGGACTCGGGAGAGGAGCCGGGGGACCCAGGTGACACGGGAGGTGACACGGGGGACCCGGGAGGTGACGCGGGCCCCCTGCCAGGCCGTACGTGCGGCTCCGCACAGCCTGGCCGCGGGTCCGGCGCCAGCGGGGCCAAAGGGCACGCGGGGGCGGGGGGACGGCGACAGTGACGTCACCAACGCCGTCGGGTCCCCCCGTGACACCCGGGTGTCCCCCGTGGCACCCCGGTGTCCCCCCGGCAGGGACTCCCTGGGAACGAGGGCTGCACGCCTGGGGGTCCCCCGGGGCACCTGGAGTCCCCTCTGGTCTCCTGCCGCTCCCCCGGGTGCCTGGCGGTCCCTTTTGTGACCTGGGTGTCCCTTCTGTCACCTGGGTGTCCCTTTTGTCACCTGGGTTCTCCTCATTTTCCCACCCCCCGTGGACGTCTAAGTGTCCCCAGTGTCACCTGGACCCCCGCCCCACATCACCGAAGTCCCCACATTTCCCCCCTGGGGTCCCTCCTTGTCACCTGAGTCCCCCTCGTTGTCACCTGGACTCTCTCCCTGTGCCCCCCCTCCCATCCGCCATTGTCACCTGGGGGTTTCCTGTCCCAAATGTCACCAATGACGCAGAGGAAGCCCCAGCCCAGCCCCCCCAAATCCCCCCAAAACCGCCCAAGACATCGCTGCTGCTGCCACCGACTTTATTTTGGTGTCACGTCCCCGTGTCTCCCCCAAACCCCCGAGGCTGCTGCACTGGGGGACTCAGGGTGACATCGAGGGGCTCGGGGGCATCCTGGTGGCCCCAGATCACAGTGGTCCCGACCCGTTGGTGGCAGCTCAGTGGCCTCGAGCCATTGGTGGCATTGTCCGTGTCCCCAAAATGTCAGTGGCTCCAGGTGACAGCGTCCCCGTGGCCATCAGTGACTCGTGGTGGCCTCAAACTCTTGGTGGCATCTCAATGTCCCCAAGTCCTCGGCGGCTTCTGGTGGCCCCAGCTCAAGGCGGTCTCGACCCACGGGTGGCCCCGGTGGGTTTTGGTGTCCCCAGGGTGTCCCCAAGACTTTCCGTAGGGTCCCCGCAGCCCTGACAGACCTGGGAGACTCCCGGGGGGAGGGCTTTGGGGTGTCCCCGTGACAGTGATGGAGCCCAGGACACCTGGGGGGCCCCCCCGCATTTTGGGGACCCCCATAGACTTCGCGGGTGGCCTCGAAACCCTCGGGGAGCCCCCCAGGACTTTGGGGAACCCCCCCTCCCCTCCTCGGGGAGCCCCCCCAAAACCTCGAGAAACCCCAGGTCTCGGGGAAGCCTCCCAGGGGACCCCCCCTCAGGCGCAGGGGGCCTCCCTGCAGAGTCGGATGTGAATGGCCGAGTTGTGCCGGGGGGGGTCCCCGTCCTCACCGTCCCCGTCCCCGTCCTCGTCGCCGTCGCCCCGCGGCGGGGGGGTCCCGCGGTGGCCGCGGGGGGGCCGCAGGGGCACGGAGGAGGTGCTGGCGTGGAGCCGCAGGGCCCCCCCGGCCCCCGCCTGCAGCTGCAGCGCCAGGTTGATGGCGCGGGGCACGGCCAGGCCCAGCCCGTGCAGCCGCAGCTCCCCGGAGCCCCCCCCGGGACCCCCGCCCGGGGCCAGGAGCCGCTGGCAGCGCCGCAGCTGCGCCCGGAAGTCGGAGCGTGACGTCACGAACACGTCATTGGTGCCGGGCCCGGCGGCGGGGGGGAGCCCCGGGGGGGGGCGGGGGGCCGGGCCCCGGCGGCGGCGGCGGGAGGGGGGCCCGGGGAGCCCCCCCGGGGGAGGAGACGGAGCTGCGGGGCGGCCCGAGGACATTCTGGGGGGGGGAGGGAAACGGGGAGGGGGCGTCAGGGGTGGATCCCGAGCCCCCCGGGACCTGCCCCACTCCCAACGCCCCCAGGGACCCCCCCCCCCCGACCCCGTAACCACCCCCAGACCCCCTCCCCCGAAGCCAACCGTGACCCCTCCCCCGAAACCAACGGCGACACCCCCGGGCCCCCCGTAGCCCCCCCAAACGCCCCCTGGGATCCCCCAAACACCCCCTGACCTTTGATCCCCCCCAAAGACCCCCGAGAACCCCCCCCGTCCCCACCTCGCGCGTCCCGCGCCGCCGCCGCTTCCGCTCCGAGGCCACGCCCCCTCCGGAGCCACACCCACAGCAAACCGCGCCCCGCCGCGCAGCATTTTTGGGGGTTTTGGGTCTTTTTACGCCGAACGCGGAGGGGCCCCCTCCCCTCGCACGCGCTCCGCCCCCCCGAATCCGCCATTTTGGGGCTTTTATTCAGCAAAACCTTTTATTCAGCCCTCCCCCCGCAGTGGGCACGGGGGGATCGGGGGCTTCAGGTAGGAGGCGCTTAGGGGAAACCGCGCCCCATCCCCCTCAGGCCGCGCCCCACACCCGCAGCGGGCGTGGCTTGACACCCCGAGCCACGCCCGCAAACGGGAGGAGTCACGTCCCACAAAACGCGCCCACCGACAGCCACGCCCCCCTCCTGTTTGACAAAGGGCCGCGGCCCCTTTAAGCGCCGCCATTGTGGCCACAGCCAATCGGCGCGCGCGCCGCGCAGCGGGCGCTGATTGGCCGCGGGCGAGGCCCCGCCCCCTCGGCCGGCGCTGTCCCGGTGCTGAACGCGGCCATGAGCGGCGGCGTCTACGGCGGCGGTGCCGGGGGCGGGGCCTCGGGGGGCGGGGCCTCGGCGCGGGGGGCGGAGTCTCACGGGGCGGGGCCGAGGCGCGGGGGCGGGGTCAAAGCCGGAGGGGCGGGGCCAAGGCGGGGGGCGGGGGGGGGCCAAAGGGGAATGGGGGGGGGGGGGGGTCCCCCGGGGTTTTTGGACAGGGGGGTTCGGTGTCGTGGGGGGGGGGCTTGCGGGTTCAGGAGGGTCACGATGTCCTGGGGGGGTCCTGGTGTCTCTATCCTCCCCCCCCCCAATGGGGGATCCCGGTGGTTTTGTGGGAGTCGGGGGGGGTGGGTCCGGGGGTTTTCTGGGGCGGTCTCATTGTCCTGGGGTGTCCCGGTGTCACCATGTCCCCTATCCCCCCCCCCCCCCCCAGATGAGGTCGGGGCACTGGTATTCGACATCGGCTCCTTCTCGGTCCGGGCCGGTTATGCCGGCGAGGATTGTCCCAAGGTCGGTGTCACCGTGTCCCCTCCGTGTCCCCCACCCATGTCCTTGTCACCGCCCCCCCCCCAGACAGACAACGCCACCGTGTCCCCAGCATGCCATCCCCACCGCTAAGGTGTCCCCAGGGCCACCCCCAGGCCATTGTCCTCATCGTGGTGACAACGCCACCGTCCCCATGGCCCGCCACGGTGACGTCACCGAGGCCACGATGTCCCCAAGGCGGATTTCCCCACCACGGTGGGACTGCTGTCCCCGGACGAGGTGTCCCTGGAGCTGGACGGGGATAAGGACAAGAAGGGGGGGAAGGTTTATTACATCGACACCAACGCCCTGCACGTGGCCCGCGAGGGCGTCGAGGTCTTGTCACCCCTCAAGAACGGCATGAGTGAGTCTGGGGACAGCAGGGACACTGGGGACAGCAGGGAACATGGGGGGACATTGGGGGGACAGCAGGGATGGGGGGACATTGGGGGAACACATGGGGAAGAGTGGGGATGGAGGAGACATGGGGAGAGAGCAGGAACAGGAGGGACAGCATGGGGACACTTGGGGATGAGGGGGAAGAGCAGGGACATGGGGGACACAGAGAGACACAGGAGGACTTTGGGGGACATGGGGGGACAGTGTGGGAACACCCCAAGGACGTCCCTGCGGGGGAAAGGGGACCCGGGATGGGGACACCAGTAAGGGCCATCTCAGGGGTCACCTGATGTCACCCGCGCCCCGTTTGTCCCCCCCGGTCCCAGTCGAGGACTGGGAGTGTTTCCAGGCCATCCTGGACCACACCTACGGCAAACACGTCAAGTCGGAGCCAGGGCTGCACCCGGTGCTCATGTCCGAGGCCCCGGTAGGTGCCACCCCTGGGGTGGGGCTGGGGGGTCGCGTGTCCCCCTGAGTGTCCCCAATGTCCCCTGCGCCGCAGTGGAACACCAGGGCCAAGCGGGAGAAGCTGACGGAGCTGATGTTCGAGCACTACAACATCCCGGCCTTCTTCCTCTGCAAGACGGCCGTGCTGACCGCGTATCCCCAGCGTCACCCCCGGTGTCACCCCCGTGTCACCCCCTGTGTCCCCAGTGTCACCTCCCCCTGTACTGCACCCTGGGACCCTCCTGTGTCACTCCCGGAGCCCTCGGGGACTTCTCCGTGCCATCCCCAATGTCACCCCTCAGGGACCCCCCCCGGGGTCACCTTCCCCCGTGCCACCCCCAATGTCACCTGTGTGACCCAACCCCCTCGCTGGGGCTGCTGGGTGTGTCCAGGGGGCTTGGGTGGGTGGTCACTGGGTGTCCCCTCCCCGTTGTGGCCCCTTGACCGGTGCAGCTTCGCCAATGGGCGCAGCACGGGGCTGGTGCTGGACTCGGGAGCCACCCACACCACGGCCATCCCCGTGCACGACGGGTACATCCTGCAGCAAGGTGAGAGCACACCTGGGGCAGGTGAGAACACAGCTGGGGCAGGGGCACCGGGGACACGCCCAGGAGACACCTGGGGAAGGGGAGAACACACCTGGGACCCGCGGCCATGCGCAATGGCCACGCCCCCCAGCCAGGTGGGCGCACACCTGTCCCAGGTAAGTCCTCACCTGTCCCCGCAGGCATCGTGAAGTCTCCACTGGCCGGGGATTTCATTTCCATGCAGTGCCGGGAGCTGTTCCAGGAGCTCAACATCGACATCGTGCCCCCCTACATGATCGCCGCCAAGGTGGGCGTGGCCGGCGTGGGGGTCAGCCAATCAGAGGGGACAGAGGCAGGGTGGGGCCAAACTTAAAGTTCCTCCCCATTTGGGGGTGGGGTTATCCCTTAGCTCCACCGTCTTTGGAGATGTAATTAGCGCTTAGCTCCACCCCTTTTAGAGACCACACCCACACTGGGCCCCACCCCTTGGTGACATCACCCATAGACTCCTCCTCTTACCCCACCCCAGTGGAGGCTCCACCCCTTTCATTTAGCCACACCCCCTTAGCATCATTAAGCCCCTCAAACCACTCCCCTTTGGGGCTTGGCCACGCCTCCCGGGACCCCCCCTCTCCCAGGAGCCGGTGCGGGAAGGAGCCCCCCCGAGCTGGAAGAAGAAGGAGAAGCTGCCCCAGGTGTCCAAGTCCTGGCACAACTTCACCTGCAATGTGAGTAGGGGGGATTTTGGGGGGCCCTGAAAGGGGTTTTGGGGGTCCCCACCCCCTTTTGGGGGAGTCCCCGATAGGTCCTGGTTTGGGGGGGTTGTTTGGTCCCTTTCCATTGGGGTTTCCCACCCCGTGCCCCTTTATGAAGGGGAGGTGGCCCCAACGCCTGGGTCTATTTTTGGGGGGTTTCTCAACCCTCTGTGTCCCTTTTCTGGGGGTCCCTGAGTCCCTTTTTTGGGGTCCCAGGAGGTGATCCAGGACTTCCAGGCCTCGGTGCTGCAGGTCTCGGACTCCCCCTACGACGAACAGTGAGTTCTGGGATTCTGGAGGGGTTCAGGGACGAATTCTGGGGGGGGGAGGACCCCAAAATCTGCTGTTTTCCCCCCAGGGTGGCGGCGCAGATGCCGACAGTTCACTACGAGATGCCCAATGGGTACAACACCGACTATGGGGCCGAGCGGCTCCGCATCCCCGAGGGGCTCTTTGACCCCTCCAACGTCAAGGTTTGGGAGTCTTGGGGGGGGTCTCTGAGGGGGCTCAGGGGTTTTGGGGTCCTGGGGGTTTTAGGGCACCCCCATCCCCTGAGTTCTGAATTCCTGAGAGGCTCTTTAACTCTTCCAATGTCAAGGTTTAAGGGTTCCCAGTAGGGTTTGGGGGCTCCCAGGGAATTTGGGGATTCCCATGGGGAACAGGGAGGTCCTGGGGGGGGTCCCGGGGTTTTGGGGACCTCCTGACCCCCCCCTTTCCCCAGGGCCTCTCAGGGAACACCATGCTGGGCGTGGGACACGTGGTCACCACCAGCATCGGGATGTGTGACATCGACATCCGGCCGGTGGGTCCTGGGACCGGGGGGTCCGGGGGGATGTGGGGAGCAGCAGGGACACCCCAAATCCCGCTGGTCCCCTCCCTGTGTCCCTGCCAGGGTCTCTACGGCAGTGTCATTGTCACCGGGGGGAACACGCTGCTGCAGGGTTTCACCGACCGCCTGAACCGGGAGCTGGCGCAGAAAACTCCCCCTGTGAGAGACCCCTGAGTTCGGGATTGGGGGCGTTGGGAGGGGCTGGAGGGGACCCCAAGCTCTCCTTGGATGGGACCCCCTGAATTTGGGATGGGGGAAGCCGGGGGGACCCTAAACCCCTCTGAGGAACATTTGGGGGCTGGGAGGGGGACACAAATGGGGCCTCTGGGTTTCTCCCAATTATCACCAGTCACTCTCAGTTGCCACCAGTGGTTCGTAGTTGTCCCCCCAGTGATTCCCAGTGGCTCCCAGTGACCCCCCCCCCCCCCTTCGCAGAGCATGCGGCTGAAGCTCATCGCCAGCAATAGCACCATGGAGCGGCGCTTCAGCCCCTGGATTGGGGGCTCCATCCTGGCCTCGCTCGTGAGTCGAGGGGTCCATGGAGAACCGGGGGGATCCCCCCACCTGGAACCCCCCAAAACCCCTGAAAACGCCCCAAATTCCCCCAGGGCACCTTCCAGCAGATGTGGATCTCCAAGCAGGAGTACGAGGAGGGCGGGAAGCAGTGTGTGGAGCGCAAGTGCCCCTGAGGGGGGTCCTGCCCCTGAGGGGGGTTTGAGCCCTTGAGGGGGAAAAATGGGGAAAAAAAAAATTAAAATCCACAAAACCCACCTGAAACCGTCTCTGAGGTGCCTGTGGGGTCTGGTGGCAGCGGGGCTTAACGAGAGTTGTTTACGTGAGGAGCTGCAGGACTTTTACACCGATTCCGGCGGTTTTTGCCTCAAAACGGAGCGCGGGCGCTTCCCTCACGCCCTCGGTCACGTGACAAGGGGGGGGGGCCGGGAGGAGCGGGGGAGGCACGTGCAGGAACGGGACATTGCGCATGCGTGAGATCACGTGACAGCTGGGGGCGGGGGGGAGAGAGCGCGGTACCTCCCGAGCCCGGCGCGAGACATTGCGCAGCTCTCGCGAGACGCGGCGGCGCCGCCCTGCGACCGCCGCAGGAACTGCGCGCTGTTCTCGCGAGAGCCGCGCGCCCGAGCCGTGCGCCCCGTTACCGGGCGGGTGGGGCGGGGACGGGGGGGGAGCCAGTTCGGTGACGTCACGAGCGCAACGGTGACGTGAGTACGCCGCCGAGGGACGGAGGAGACACCGGCGCTAGAACGGGAGTGGGTGTGTGGGAAGAACACTCCGCGCACTGAGCACGCGCAACCCCTGCACAGACTCCAACTGCCGGCAACCCCCGCGCGTGTGGCGAGGCCCCCGCGTGGGGCGCCCTTATCCCGCCTGCTCCGCCTTCCAGCCGCCCACCCTGTCCCTTCCCGCACCTCTCCCTTTCCCAAACCTTCAGCAGGATCTCCCCCAGCTCCCTCCCCACCTGCCCCGCCCGCCGTTCTCCCGCGCTCTCCGCGCAGGCGCTCGTTGCGGCCACCCCAAGCTCTTCAGGCCCCCGCTCTCCCACCGCGAGCCGCCTCCCGTTATTGGCCGCTGTGCGCCCCGCAGCCGCTCCTATTGGCGGCGCGCTGCCGCCCCTGCCCCATTTGTGGGCGTGTCCTTGCTTAGCCCCGCCCCCTCCCTATATAAGCCCCGCCGGGCCGCCGCGGCGCTGCCATCGCGGGCGGGAGGCGGCGGGCGCGGAGGCTTAGCGCGCGCAGCTTTCTCCGCTCCCCCCCCCCCCCCCCCCCCCTCCGGCGGCGCATGCGCGGGGGCGGCGCGGCGCAGCGCGCAGGCGCGAGCCGGGCCGCCATGGCGGCGGCGCCTGAGGCCTTCCTGGTGCCGCCGCCGCCGCCGCCTCCTCCCGCCGCCGCCGCGGCACCCCCGGGACCCTCCGACCCGCCGGAGCCCCCGCGACCCCGCAATGGCCTCCGCGCCGCGGGCGGTGGCGGCGGGAAGCGGCGCAGCAGCTGCGGGGCGAAGCAGCCGGCGTGGAAGCGGCGGCGCCGCGCGGCCTCGGAGTGCGGCCCGGTGCTGCCGTCCGAATTCCTGCTCGGCGGGAACATCTTCGACCCGCTCAACCTCAACAGCCTCCTGGACGAGGAGGTGAGCCGGGCGCTGAACGCGCGCACCCCGCAGTCCTCGCCGCTCCCGCAGCGCGGCCGCGACCCCGTGGAGATCCTGGTGCCGCGGGACATCACGGACCCGCTGAGCCTCAACGCGCCGGGCGAGGGGCTGCGCTTGGCGTCCCCGGCCAAGAGCGCGCGGCGCCGGCACCGCCACCGCGGGCAGCAGCGGGGCAACACCGCCAGCGCCGCCTCCGCCAGCACCGCCAGCACCGCGCCCGGTGAGGAGCCCGCCCGCCCCGCCGAACCCTCCGCCGCTTCCACCGCCCCGCCGTGCCCCGCCGCCCTCCCCGCCCCCGGCCGGCACCGCAAGCGCCGACGGACTTGCAGCAAATCCGAGGGGCCTCGCCCGCCGCCCCCTCCCGCTGCCGAGAAGCCGAAGCCCCCCGGGAAGGCGGCGCAGCGGCCGCGGCACCAGGTGCGCAAGTTCCAGTACGGGAATTACTGCAAATACTACGGGTACCGCAACCCGGACGTGGAGGACGCGCGGCTGCGGGCGCTGCGGCCCGAGTGGTTCACGGGGAAGGAGGTGCTGGACGTGGGGTGCAACGTGGGGCACCTCACGCTGAGCATCGCCAAGCGCTGGGCGCCCGCCAGGGTCGTGGGGCTGGACATTGACGGGCGGCTGATCCGCTCGGCCCGGCAGAACATCCGCCACTACCTGTCCGAGGGGCTGGGGGCGGACGGCGACGCCGCGGGGGGGGCCAGGAAAGGCTTCCCCGCCGCGCTCTTGGCCAGCCGGGGCCCCATCGCCGCCCCGCAGCTCCCGCCCGACGGGCCCGGGGCCGCCGATTTCCCGCACAACGTCGTGTTTGTCACGGTGAGTGCGAGGGAAGGGTCTGGTGGGGGATTTGGGGGAGGGAGAAGCGGGAACAGGGGGTTGAGATGGATGTTGGAAGGTGTTGGTGGGTTAAGCAGAGTTCTAGGAAGGTCTTGGATGGGTTTTGGGGGGTCTTGGTGGATTTAAAGGGGTGACAAGTGGGGGGGGGCTTGGGATGGGTTTTGGATGGTCTTAGTGGGTCTGAGGAAAGTTTTAGGAGGGTCTTGGTGGGTCTAAGGGGGTGACAGGTATGGAGGGCTGGCGAAGGTTTTAGGAGGGTTTTTGTTGGGGTTTTGGGGGTTTTATTGGGTTTAAGGGGACTAGAGGAGCTGAAAAGAGTTTTTAAAGGATTTTAAATAGGTTTGGGGGGTTTTGGTTTATGTCTTAGATGTGTTTGTGGGGTGACAAGTGCCGTTAGGGGAATTTTGGGGGGGTCTTGGATGAGTTTCAGGCTCTTGATGGGTCTGAAGGGGTCACCAGGGGGTTGAAGTACTGTGGGACCCCCCAATTCCATCCTTGGGGTCTGTTTGGGGCAGCTCTGGGCCTCGGTCTGGGGGAATCCTCAAAACCCCTGAGTGGGGGTTCAGCGTGTGCCCCTCAGCGTGCACCCCCCAAATACCTGGGTGGGCCTCAGAATGTGCCCCCCACCCTCCAAAACTCCTCAAGGGGGTTCAGCTTGTACTCCCCAAAATCCATCAACGGCTACCCCAAATCCCCTCTGTGGGGCTCAGCGAGTGTCCCCCAAAATTCCCTCAAGCTCCCCCCCCCCAAAACCCTCTCCCGGTGCCCCCCACTCCCAGGGGAACTACGTCCCGGAGCGGGAGGAGGCGGTGGGGGCCCAGCGCCCCGAGTTCGACGTGGTGCTGCTGCTGTCCCTCACCAAGTGGGTGCAGCTCAACTGGGGGGACGAGGGCCTCAAGCGGCTCTTCCGGAGGGCGTTCCGGCACCTGCGGCCCGGCGGGATCCTGCTCCTTGAGCCACAGCCCTGGGAGTCCTATCGGAAGCGCAAGGGGCTCACGGTGAGTCTGGGGGGGCTTTGGGGGGCATTATTGGGGTCGCGGAGGGGTTTGGGGGCGGGGGGGGGGGGTTCTGTTGCTGGAGCCGCAGCCCTGGGGGTCAAATTGCAAATGAGAGGAGCTCATGGGGGGTCACTGAGGGGTTATAAAGGGGTCTGGGGGTCACTGAGGGGTCTCAGGGGTCACAGAGGGGTTATAGACGGGTTTGGGGTGGTCAGCAAGGAGTCTGGAGGGTCACAGAGGGGTTATAAAAGGGTCTGGGGGCAATCTTGGGCGGGGGGGTTTGGTTTGGCGGGTCAGTGATGAAGGAGGGTTAAAGGAGGTTTGAGGGGGTTTTGGGGGTTCTTGGGGGGGTGTCCATGGGATTTAGGAGCATCATTGTGGGGTTTGAGGGGATCGGTGCATTTAAAGGGGCTGAAATGGAGGAGATCTGTGAGTTTTTGGGGGACTCTGAGGGGGGTTTGGCGTTTCTGTGGGCTCACCCCTCATTCCCAGGAGACGACGTACCGGAACTACCAACGGATCCGGCTGCGGCCGGAGCAGTTCCCAGCCTACCTGACGTCCCCCGAGGTGGGGTTCGAGCGCTGCGAGCTCCTGGGGACCCCCCAGCACAGCTCCAAAGGTGGGGGGGCCCCACGGCTAGGCTGCACCCCAAATCCCAGGGGCGGGACCCCAAATCTCAGGGGGTTTTTGTGGGTCGGGGGGGGGGGGGTGCACCTGGTTTGACAGAAAAGGAGGTTCTGGCAGGGGGGACACCCCAAATTGGGGGTTTGGGGTCACCTGGAGATTTGGAGGGGTTGGGAGTGGGGGAATCAGATCGGGTGTGGGGGGAAGGAGACCTCAAATCCGGGGGGAGTTTGGGGCTGGGGGGATACCTGGGGTGTCTTGGGGTCAAGTAGCAGGGTTAAGAAATTTGGGGGCCCCCCGACCCAATCCTCCTTTTTCTCCCCCCAGGCTTCCAGCGGCCGATTTATCTCTTCCACAAGGGACGAGGTGACGCCCCCTGAGCCTCCCCTGGAACTCCCCCCCCGGTCTGGGGGGGCCCTGATGCTCCCAGGGTGGGGGAAGGGGGGGTTGCTCCCCACCCCACCAGATGCCAAATGGGGGGAGGGGCTCTGTTTGCCCCCCTCCCCCCAATTTTTGGGGTGTTCCCTCCCCCCCCCCCCCCCGGCGTTTGCCGTGGTTTGCTCTGTGCGAGGGGGGGCCCCGGAATAAAGGAGGTGATTGGTCTGCGGGGGGGGTCGTTTTTTGGGGGGTGGGAGGCTTTAAAGGCGGGGGAGCAGGGGAGGTCACACACCCCAGCAAAAGTCACAAATAATGGTTTATTTTTTTGGGTAAAAAAAGGGGGATTTGGGGCAGTTGTTCCCCCCTCAGCAACCCTCCCACTGCTGCAGCTTCTGATACATGGCAAAGGCGGCTCCGGGGGGGCGCGGGAGGGCCCGGGGGGGCTCGGGGGGGTTGGGAGGAGGCAGCCAGGGCCACCCCATCCCCCTCCCCGCACCCCCTGCCAGCACCCCCAACTCCGGCCCGGGCACCTGGGGGGCAACAGAAAAAAAGAGGGGGGGGTCCCATCAACACTGGGGGGATGCAGAGGGGAATTTGGGGGGTGCGGGGGTCGGGTCTGACCTGTGGGGTGGGCACGGGGGTGGCCGGGACCCCCCTGCGCGGCCCCGGCGGGGGGGGCACGGCCAGGCTGACGAGGCCCCGGAAGAGCCGCTGGGCTTGGGGCACGTTCATGGCTAAAAACAAGCGGGATTTGGGTTAAACCAGAAAAGCGGAGGTGGGGGCCATGAGTGACCCCTCCCTCCCCAAACTGACCTGCGGCCGCCGCCCCGCCCAGGGCGTTGCGAGCGGCGAAGGAGCTGCCCAGGAGCGCGGCCGCGGCGCGGGAGGCGTCGAACGGCTCGGGGGGGGCCCCGCCGGCGACCCCCCGGCTGCTGTGCAGGGTGGGGGTCGCCAGGGGCAGGGGGGGCGGGGCGGGGACCGCCCCCTCCTCATTTTCCTCCTCCTCATCAGGCTCCGCGGGGCTCAGCGCGAAGCGCACCTGAGGGTGGGAAGAATTGGGGTGACTGAACCCCCCCCGGCTGCGGGTTTGGGCTGTCCCGTTGTGTTTCGGGGGGGGGGGGGGGTGGGTCCCACTGCCCCCCCTCAGCACCCCCCCCCATGCCAGGGCCGCTCCCGCTGTGTTTCGGGGTGTCCCGTCCCCTCCCAGGCCCCGTCCCGTTCCACACCCCCGGTGTTTTGCGGGGTGTCCGTGCCCCCCGCCCCCACCTGGCGGTTCCCCCCTCCGCGCCCCCCCCGCCTCAGGATCCCTCCGGGCGGCGGCGGCGGCGGCGGCGGGGGGACCGCGCGCGGCCTCATGGCGGCCGAAGCCACGCCCCCTTCCGCCACTGGCCACGCCTCAAGCGCTGACCTCACAAAGATGGCGGCGCTGCCCGCCTCTCTGATCCCTCCATCATGGCGGACGCCACGGCCTCGCCCTTCCCAATATGGCGCCGGGGCCCTTCCTAACGTGGCGGCGCCTCACAAGCCGCGGGTTCGAGCCTCTCCTTGGCCCGGAGCTGCTCTCACCCCTTTATTCGCCCCCAATTCACTCGGATTTTCCCCCAAATTACCACGGCCCCTCCCCCGTGCTGTAAAAATCGCGGCTTTATTAAAAAAGGCCCCAAACTGCGCAGGAAAGGCGAGAGAGCTCAGTGCCACTCCGCCCCTTCCTCCCAATAAAGCAGCAGCGGTGCACCAAGCGTGAACCCCCTGCCCGCCCCGAGAACCCCCCCGAGCTCAGGATGGCCCAGAGGGCGGCCCGGGGGGCTGCGGGGAATGCAGGCGGGCGAGCTGCTGTGGGGTGGCAAGCGCCCGGAGCAGGCGGTTCTCCCGCTCCAGCGCCGCGCGCCGCTCACTCAGCTCCCGGATCTGCTCCCGCAGCGCCTCCACCTCCTCCCGCACTGCCAGCAGCAGGTGGGACTTCACCAGGTCCTGTGGGGAGAGGTGTCAGGTCCCACCCAGAGCACCCCACGTCCAGGACCCAAATCCTACATCCAGATCGCACAGCCGCCCACACAGGCCAGTTATGACCTAACGCCTCCCTCCCAGCACCCAAGTCTCACATCCAGCTCCCAGAGCCGCCATATCATGGACCCAAAGCCCCCAGAGCCTGGTCCTACAGCTCCCATGGGGACCCTGAGCCCCCTCGCCCCTTTCAGGACCAACACCGCACCCCGGGGTCCCCAGTCATCAATCTCCCCGGGATCTCACCATAGCCCTCTCAATCTTGTTGTCGATGGCGGTGACACCGCTGCCGGCGCTGGGATACAGGAGGGACAAGGATGGGGTGAGACAGACAGATGGACACCGCCCCTCCCCCACCTCGGACACCTTGGGTGAGTGGGGGAGGGGCAGAGTTTCCTCTTCCGCTCCCCCCCCCCCCCCCCCCGTTTCTTTCTCCTTTTCTGTGTGGGGGAGGGGCACTCGCGCCCCTCCCTCGCACCTGCCCGGCCCCGCCCCACACCGGAAGCCCCCAACCCGGAAGTCCCCAGAGCGGAAGTCCCGCCTCACCCCTCGTCCTCGCTCTCCTCGCCAGCCAATCCCAGGCGCGCGCTGAGCTCAGCCCCGCCCCCTGGGCGTGGCGAGGGGGGTTTTGGGGGCAGCGCCTGTAAACAAAGGGAATTTAGGGGGATCGGGAGCGAGGTCAGCGTGGCCCCGCCCAAGGAGACCCCGCCCCCTCACCTGCTGCACGAGCTGCGCGAAGGCCCCGAGAGACCGGGGCTGGTGGGGGGCGGCGATGGCCCGGGGGGCGTCCAGAGACACCGGCACCCTCCCCCCGCCGCCGCCGCCTCCCCGCGGTGAAGCGTCTCGCTCGTAGAAATCGCGGCAGAGCCACCGGCCCCGCCGCAGCACCTCCCCCGGCGACAGTAAGCGAACGAGCCGGAACCGGGACCCGCTGGGGCTGCCGGAGGAGGACGAGGAAGAACCGGTCGCGGCGCCGGAGGCATCGCCGGGCGCGGTCCCGCTGCCGCCGCGGACGCTGGTTATGGCGAAGCCGCTTTTCTTGCGGCTCATGGGGGCGGCGGCGGCGGGAGGAGGAGGAGGAACATGGCGGGGCCGGCCCGGAGCCGTTACCGGCGGCGGCGGCGGCGGCAGAACCCGGAAGTGCGAACCGGAAGTGATGTTTCCCCTTAAGGCGTGACGGCGCCGCCCCAGACCGCGCCTCCCTCATAGAAAACCACGCCCCTGCGGCGTGCCCTTGCGCCACGTGACTTCTCAGCGCTCCGCGGGTCCTCCGCGCCGCCAGGGGGCGGCAGCGCAGCCGCGGCGCGTCCCGGACGCTGCGTCAGCGCCAATGGAGCGGCGCGAGCGGGAGGCGGGAGCGGCCGGTGAGGGAGGAGGGGAGGGATGGGGGTGGGCCCGGGGCACCCCCCGCGCCCGGTGACCACCCGCTGCCCCTCCCCCGCAGGCCGCTAGAGCACCCCCCGCCATGGGCCAACGCCCCCCGTGAGCCCCCGGCCCGGGCCCGGCGGTGCTGGCGGCGGTGGGGGGGGGGGCGCGGCGGAGGAATTTCCCCCCCCCCCCCAACCCTGGGACCCCCGAGAGAGCGACAGGTAACGAGGGGCGGGGTGGGAGCAGGCCGAGCGCCCTGGGGGGGGAGAGAGGAGCCCGGTGTCCTGGTGGGGTGGGGGGACCCCGGACCCTGTATCCTGGGGGGTGGGGGAAGTGATGGGGGGACCCCAGGATTGAGAGTAATTTGAGCGTTTGGGTGGGGAGGAGGAGTCTTGGGGTGCTGGGGGGAACCGGACGGGTTTGAGGGATCCCCAGCACCGGTGTGAGCGGAGGGAGCCGGGTGCTCGGGGGTTTCACAAGCGTTCGGATGGGTTTGGGGGTACCTCGGCATCACCGCGGAGGGGTCCTCGTGCGGTTCGGGAACCCGGCGGGCGGGGGTGCAGGGGGACCCCAGGATCCCTTCTGGGGGGGTGGAAGGGTAGACGGACTCAGCCTCCAGGTGGGGAGGGGGGTCCTGGGAGGGGACTGAGGCGTCTGGGGGGGTTTGGGGAGGGCGGGCATTTGGGACCACACGAACAAGTGGGGGCTGGGGCCTTGAGGGTCGCGGTGGGCAGGGAGATGTGGAGGTCCGGGTGGGGCGGGGAGGGTCTCAGGACACGGGGTCCGGGTGGCTCTCAGGACCAGATTTTCGGGGGGGCGGGGGGTGGGTGGGGGGGGGGGTCCCAGGTCCGGGAGGGGGCGGGGTCTGAAGGCCCCGCCCCCAGCCATGAGCGCCCCCCCGCGGTCGGAGCTCGCCGCCGCCGCCGCCGCCCTGCTGCGCCTGGGCGAGGAGCGCCCCCCGGCGGCCGCCATGAACCTGCTGCAGCGCAAGGGCCGCCCCGAGTGGCGCCCCCGCGAGGAGGAGCCGCGCAAGGGGTGAGGGGACAACGGGGACACGCGCCGGGGAAGAAACCCCCCGAGACCACCCTGGGGGGAAACCGGTACCCCTGGGACCACCCTCAGGGGACACCGGGACCCCCAGGACTACTCTGGACCACTCTGGGGGGACACTGGGATCCCTCCTGACTGCCCTGGGAGGTCACCCCACCCTGGGAATTCCCCCTGCAGGACCCTGACTCACCCCAGGGAAACCTGGGACTTCCACCCCTTTCCAGAACCCCCCCTGCAGAGAGCTGCAATGGCCCCCTGCGCTCGTGGGATGACCCCTCAGACCCACGGCCCACCCTCTGCACCTCAGAACCCCTGAAGATGGGGGACCACAGTTCCCCCCTGTATCCCAGTGCCCCTGCCCCAGGGGAGCCAAGTCCCAGAGAGTTCCTGAGTGGGTCAGGGAGTCCCCAGAAATTTTGGGGTCGCCCTGACCCGCTGTGTCCCCTCCTCAGGGTCCCCAAGGCGCGGGACGGGGGGTCCCTGCGTCGCCCACTGCGCGTGGGGTTCCTGACCCTGCCAGCGCCGCAGGAACGCGGCCCCCGGCCCTGTGCCCCTGGCATGGCCCCCCGCTCCCTGTCCTGCCACGCTGTGGGGCTCCCGGACTCGGGGGTACCCCTGCGCCCCCCTGGGCCCCGCACCGGGCCCCCCGAGGGCCGGGGGCTCGAGGCACCGCCCGCCAAGAGAGGTGGTGAGTGGAACTGGCGGGGCTTGGGGAGTGCTTGGTGGGGCTGGGGGGCGATGGAGGAGGTGGGGGTGAGGGGTCTCAGGGCGGTTGGGGTGGCAGGGAGGGGACACGAGGGCTTTGAGGGGGAAGGGAGGGCGTACCACCCCCCTGACACCCCTCCCTTCCCCAGGCACCCCCCGGGGGGGCTGCGTGCGGCAGACGCCTCCCCTGAAGCCCTCGCGCAGCCCACAGACCCGGCTGTCGGCCGGGGCCCCCCCACCCCCCCTGGCCGAGCAGGGGGAGGGGGAGGAGCCCGTATACATCGAGATGGTGGGGGACGCCCGGGGGATCCCGGGGACGGATCCCCGGCGGGGGGGGGCCGGGAGGAGCACCCCCCCTCCCGCCGAGGAGCCCGAAGCCATTTATGAGGAAATGAGCTGCCCCCTGCCCGCGGGGGAGGGGCCGGGACACGCCCCTTTCCAGGGACACGCCCCATTCCACGGACACGCCCCCCACACCGCCCACGCCGCTTTCAGTGGCCACGTGCCGCACTCTGGCCACGCCCCCTACACCGGCCACGCCCCCTTCTCTGGCCACGCCCCTCACGCCGGCCGTGCCCCCTTCATAGGCCACGCCCCCTTCTCCGGCCCCGCGCCCGGCCCCGCGCCCATCCCCCCGCCCTTCCCCAACCTCCTCCGCCCCGCCCCCCCCCGCTGGCCCCGCCCCCCGAGGGCGCCTCGCGCCTGCCGCTCCCCTCGCGCCGCGAGGCCCCTCCCCCCGCCCGCGCGCGCAGCCACTCCACGCCCCTCCCCCCGCACCACGCGCCGGGAGGGGCGGGGCGCGAGCGCGGGGGGGCGGGGCTCGGGCCGCTGCCGCTCCCGCCTTCCGCCGAAGCCCCGCCCCCCGGAAAGCGCCCGCCCGCCTACGAGAGCCTGCGGGGGGGGCGTGGCCTCGGGAGGCCCCGCCCCGGCCCGCGAAGAGGACCCGCCCTCACGCCGAGGGGGCGGAGCCTCCTCCCGGCGCGGGAAGGAGACCGAGAGTGAGTGACGGGGAGGGGGCGGGGCTTGCGGCGGGGCCGGGCCCCCATGGGCGGGGCTGACTCCCCCTCCCCCCTTTTCGCAGAGGCGCCGGAGCCCCCCCGGGAGGAGCGGGGGGGGGCGGGGGCCGTTCCCCCCCCCTCGGGGATCCCCGTCCGGGCCGAGGGGCCCCGGGGGCGGCCGGGACCCCCCCTTCCCTGCCAGACCTTCCCTGCCTGCGGGAGACCCTCGGGTACGTGCGGTGTGGGGGCCGGTGTCGGGACATGTCGCGACACACCGAGGGGGCGGGAGGAGATTGCGGGGCAGATGGGGACACCGGGGGGACACGGAGGAACACGGTGAAATGGGGGGGGCAAGAGGTTACGTGAGGATACCGGGGGGGGCGTCATGTAGAGCGACGCGGGGAGGCATCCTGGGGGGAACGGGGGACATTTACGGGGACAGAGAGATCTTGGGCGGCCGCAGAGATGGGGTGTCCTGCAACGGGGGTGACACGGGGAGGGTGGCAAGGGGGGTGACACCGGGGCGGTGGCAGGGGGGTGACCCCGTGTCCCCCTGACACCCCCCTCCCCATCCCCAGAGCTCCCCGGGGGTCCCCGCCTGGGCCGCTCCGCCTCCACCTCGGGGGTGCGCCAGGCCGGGGCCCCCCCGTTCCCACGCGGTCCCCCCTCATCGCGCCCCCTCTCCGGAGGGGTCCCCGGCGGGGGTCCCGGGGGGGGGTTCCCCGCCGCCCCCCGGCCCCGGGACGGGCAGCTGCAGGAGGTGATCGACCGAAAACGCTGCGTCTGCACCGAGATAAAGGCGCGGGGGGGGCGGGGGGGGGGGGCTGTGCAAGCAGGACAGCCTGCCCCCCCTGCCCGCCCCCCCCGCCTGGAAAGGGGGGGCCGCTCCCGAGGGCCGCCCCCCGCCCCCGCCGCCTCCCGGCACCCCCCCGGCCCGCCGGCCCCACGCCGTGCTCTGGGACACCGCGATCTGACCCCCCCGGGGTGCCTGGAGCACCCCAAATCCTGCCCCTATAACTTCGGGGGGGTCCCCAAAATCATGGGGGGGGCTCCTAAAGATAAAGGGGGGGGGCTCCTAAAGTGGGGAGGGGGGGGCGACACGGCTGGGCCGGGTTGGGGAGAAATGGGGGTGGGTATTTATGGTATGTTGAGCCCTCCCGTAAGTAACGGGGTGGACACGCTCCTCAAACAAAGGGGGGAGGATGGAAACCACCCCCCCCCCCGGGGTAACAGGGAGGGACCCCAAAAAATGGGGGGGAAAAAAAACAACCCCAAAAAGTGGGGCGGGGTCGAGCCCCTCATTAAGGGGGATTTAAACCCCCCCAGTGCGGGGGGGCTTCCACTAAGGGGGTCTCGAGCCTCAATATCGGGGTACAGCTCCCCTTGTGAACTAAGAGGGTCCCTATAAACGGGCGGTAGAACTCCCCAATAAAGGGGGGGGGGGGGGTTCACCCCTCCCTAGGGGTGTCCAGCCCCCCCGAAAAAGTGGGGGGGGAATCACTCCTCAGTTGGGGTGTCCAGCCCCCCGAAAGGGGAGGGTGCTGTAACTGCTTTGCAATGTATTTATGGGGGGGGTATTTATGGGGGTGCATCAAGCAGGGGCCGGGGAGGGGGTTCCACTCCGGGGGTCCGCAGTGCGGCCTGTGGGGGGTGCGGGTGGGTGTTGTGTTGGAGGGGGGGGCCCCCAGTGCGGGGGGGGTGAGAGGGGAGGGGGGGATCTCCTCTGGGATTTTGGGTGGGGGACCATGGGGGGGGAGCAGAGGGCCCCCCCAACCCTTTCCTGGGACTCCCCCCAGGTCCTCTGTGCCTCATCCCCCCTCCGCTGCCCCCCCCCGTTACCAGGATTGCCTTTGTCCCCGCGGGGTCTGGGGGGGCCCCAGTCTGGGGGGGGGGGGCATGGGGACGGGGGGGTTTTGTAACGTGGTTCTGTGCACTATTAAAGAGAGATGCAGCTGGAAACGCTTGTCGAGGGGGGGGACCCCAAAAATGGGACTGGGACCCCCCCCCCTACAGCCCCTCACAATATGGTCAGAGGGGAAGAATAGGGGGTTTGGGAGAAAATGACCCCAAATGAGGTGATGGAGGAGGTAATAATAGTGAGTTTGTGGGGAAATGACCCAAAAAGAGAGGGAATGATAGTGAGTTTGTAGGAAAGTAACTCAAAGGAAAGGGGGGGGGGGGGGGGGGGGGGGGGGGCTGAATAATAGTGAATTTGTGGGAAAATGACCCAAAAAGGGATGAAGGAGTTGAAATAATAGTGAAGTTTGGGAGAAACGACTTAAAATAGAGGGGAGTAATAGGGATTTTTTCTGTGATAAACGCCGAAATCGAAGGGAATAATAGGAAATTTATAGGAAAGTGACCCACATTAAGGAGCCTTTACCTCGGTTTTGGGTATAAAACACTCACCAAGGACATTAGTAATGGGGGGGAGAGACCCCGAGTGAGGGCATTGAGACTCCCCAGATGGTCTCGTGCTGTGGTGGAGAGAAGCAACAATGGAGAATTTGGGGGGAAATTATCTCAGAAGAGGAATTTTTTCCTCTGACGGGCTCGGGGAGGACGGCGCTGAGGGGACGAAAAGGGCGGGAAGAGCCGGGAGGGCGGAGACCCCCCCAGACCCCCCTCCGTCACAGCGGGAAGAGCCGGGACGCGCCCGTGGTGGAAAACGCTGATTTTCCGTGAAACCTCCCCAAAATGGGGCGTTTCCCGCCGTGTCGGGGGGGCGAATCCCCTCACGGCGGGGGCGGGGCTGGCGCTGAGGGGACGGAAAGGGCGGGAAGAGCCGCGCGCAGCACGGGACGCCAGGGGGCGCTGCTCGCGGCACGCGGCCAATCAGCGGCGGCGCTGCGGCGGGGGCGGGGCCCGCGGGAGCGGGAAGATGGCGGCGGGCGGCGGCGGTGCCGGGCCGGGCGCGGGGCCCGGCGGAGGCCCCGGAGCCCGCAGGGGCAGCGCGAACCGGGACGCGGAGGCCGAGGTTTGGTGCCGGCGGGTGCGGGAGCTGGTGAGCGCGGTCCCCGCCAACCGGCTCTGCTTCGAGTGCGGCCAGCGCGGCGTCACCTACGTGGACATCAGCGTGGGCAGCCTCGTGTGCACCGGCTGCTCTGGGGCGCTGTGAGCTGGGCGGGGGCCGTGGGTGTGAGGGGCGGGGGCCGCGGGAGGCGGCGGGGCCAATTTAGCCCGGGGGGGCGGGGTCAGCTCGCGGTGGGTGGGGCCACACCGGGTCAAGTGGCCATTGATTGGCTGCGGCCGCTGGGGGCGTGGCTTAGCGGGGAGGGGGCGTGGCCGAGGCACGTTGCTCCGCATGCTTGAGTTCTTGGATGACTTTTTTTGAGAGAAAAAGCTCCGTTTTGGGTGTTTATGGGCGCAGGGGGGGGCGCTGACCCCCCGAATCCCTACGCAGGCGGGGACTGAACCCCCCCCACCGTGTCAAGTCCATCTCCATGACGACGTTCACCGAGGCCGAGGTGCTGTTCCTGCAGGAGCACGGGAATGAGGTAAGGGAGGGGCTGTGAAGGCCCTGCTCTTTTCACCCCACCCTGCCCACATCCCCATGTCCCCTCCCCGATCCCCCCAGGCCTGCAGGCGGGTCTGGCTTGGCACCTTCGACCCCCGGACTTCACTGCTCCCTGACTCCTGCGACCCCCAGAAGCTGAAGGAGTTCCTGCAGGAGAAATACGAGAAAAAACGATGGTATAAGAGGAGTTGGGGGTGCATTTGTGGAGGGCAGTACTGTGTGAGGACCCTCTCAGTCAGTATTTTGCCCTCCCTTGGCAGGTATGTGGCACCAGAACAAGTGAAAGCCCCCCAAAGCAACACAGCGGAGCCCGCGCCCCCCCCAGCTCCTCCATGGGGACACGGGGACACTGCCACAGGTGAGACCGGGGCACTTTTGGGGGTACCCAGGGGGAATTCCACCCCCTGACCTTGTGGTGCCCCCCCAGCCCCGCCAAGCCACCCACCGCCCTCCCCAGCCTGCCCAAAAGGCCAGCACCGACCTCCTGGCTGACATCGGGGGCGACCCCTTTGCTGGCCCTGCCCCAGGACCTGCCTTTGCTGCCTTCCCCGGTGAGCTGGGGATGTTTCGGGGTGCTCTGGGAGGGCTGGGAGGGTACTGGTCATGGAGCATGGGGGTCTCTTGGGGGCCTGGTGACCAGCTATGAGTGACCCCAGCCCCCTCCCCAGGCCTAGCCCCACCCCGGTCTGCCTTCCCCGGTTTCGATGCCTTTGGAACCAGCCCTGGAGCACCAGCATTTGGGGGAGCTGTGCCCCCCTTCCACACCCCACCCACCACCACAGGTACCCTGAGACCCCCCAGCACTCTTGGGATGGGGGCTTGGGGTCTTCCTGGCAGCCTATGGGGGATTAGGGAGGGGTTTGGTGTCCCCCCGTACCTTTGGAACACCTGGGATTAATGGGAAAGGGGGAGTTGAGGTCTCCCCATTCCTTGTGGGGTTCTGGGGATGGGGCTTGGGGTCCCAGCATCATTCTAAGGTAACTGTGGGGCCAATGGGGAAGGATTTGGTGGCAACCTGAGACCCCTGGAATTTTTGGAGAGGGGGGAGGAAGTCCCCCCCATCACATTCTGGGGGCTGGGGAAGGAGTTTTAGGTCCCCTCCCATCCAGGATTAGTATCAACCCTCTCTTTGTCGAGTGTTGGGGGCAGGGGGGGGCTTTGGGGGCTCTGTCACTCTCAGGGGTCCTACGAGCTTTTGGGGACCCCGCCATGGTTTCTCTCTTGCACCTGCAGGGGGTGGGGCCACCTCTGTTCTGCCCACAGGGGGAGGAGCTTCTGTCAGGTAGTGCCCCCCCTTTTCTCCCCCTACCTTGCTGAGCGTGCAGGACCTGACCCTCCCCCCCTCACGGCTCACCCCTCTCCCCTGCAGCCTCTTTGGGACCTTCCGTGCCCCCCCAGCGCTGCCCTATGGGGGTAAGTCAGCTTCATCCCCAACCCTTCGGACCTCTAAAGGTGAGGGAGGGCCCAGGGGTGACACCTGTGCCCCCCCACCCAGGCTACACCAACCCCTTCACAGCCCCCGTGACCCCCAGACCCTCCACCAACCCCTTCCAGAGCAACGGCCCTGGTGAGTGACCCCCTGACCCCCCCCACTCCCCCGACCAGGATGGGATCTGGGGGGTCCCCAATGCTGTGTCCCCTCTTTTAGGTGCTGCTTTCACCTCGCCCCCCGTTCCTGGGGGATTCCCCAGCCCCTTCCAGGCTGATGGTAAGAGCCGGAGGGGAGTGGGGGTGTTAAATATTGGGGAAACCTCTGCCCAACCCCCCCCGCTGACTCCTCCCCATTTCACCCCCCAGGATTGCCTTTTGGTGGGTTCAACGTTGCCAAAGCTTCCACCAACCCCTTTGTGGTGAGGAGGGGGCCGGGGGAGAGTTGAGGAGGTGAGGGGAGGTTCCTCAACCCCCTTTCCCTGCTGCTGACCCCCCCTTTTGTGCCCCCTGCAGACGGCTTCGACCCCAATGGCCCCATTCGGCATCAGGCACCCGAGCACCAACCCCTTCCTCTGACTGCTGCTGCTCGTGGGGCGCTTGGCCCATCCCTCACAGCCCCCCCAGATTGTGGGGAGCCCCTCCCCCTCCGCCGGGACTAGGTTTTATTTTTGGTTTGAGAGATTTATCGTGATATCTAATATATATTCGATAGAAACGGCTTCGATCTTGGTACCTCTCTGGAACTGAAACTCCCCCGCCGCAATCGCCCCTCCCCTCTAAATCCGTGGGGCCCTCACTAAAGATGGCGGCCACGGGTGGCGCCCTCACAGCTCTGCCCTCAGCCAAGATGGCGGCCCCCCGCAGTCCCCTGCCTGCCCTCAGCCAAGATGGCGGCCCCCGCAGTCCCCTGCCTGCCCTCAGCCAAGATGGCGGCCGCCGCCTCACCGCTGAGGGCACCGCCTGCCCTCAACAAAGATGGCGCCGAGGCTGCGCTGGGGGCGGGGCTTCGCTGAGGCTCCGGCGGGGGGGGGAGGGGGTAATTAAGGGTGGTCTCGGGGGGGGGACGACACCCCCAACCCCCCCCGCGGGGCTCGGGCCGGGCTCAGCTCCTCCAGGACCTGCTGGGGGAAGGGGGGAATTAGTGGGGGTTAATTTGGGGAGGGGGTTAATGGGGGGTGACACAGCGTAGCTGGAGGGGGAGCATCCCCTTTTGGGCGCAGAAAAGACAAAAACGGACAAAAAGCTCAGCAGTGGCAGGCAGGAGACGGACAGGACTGAAACCACCTCCCCCCCCCCCAAAAAAAACTAGTGACACCCCCCCAGGTTTTGGTCCCACCCGGTGACCCCCCCAGTCATCACACAGAGACGGGGATGTACCAAGTATAAGTTTGGGGGAGATATCCATACTTAGGACACAAAATAATGATTATAATTAATTATAATAACAACGATATATTAATTATAATAACAACGATATAATAGTTAAATATAATAATTTTAATAATAATTAATTACAATAAATTTTGGTCATCTGTATTTTAACATCTTTCCATTATAATTAAGTTACAATTAACTATAATTATTAACTTATTATGCTCACAGTCTTGTATGACAACTCATTATAATAACTCATTATAATAGCTCATTATAATAGTAACAACTCATAATAATAATACTAAAACTCATAACTCATTATAATTAATTATAATGTGAATAATTAACATCACACCCCCAGGGGGGCAAAAGGGGTTCAGCCCCTCCCCCTTCCCTGCCTCAGTTTCCCAGCGTTAAGGCACAAGAAAAGGGGAGAGGGGGGAGGGAAAGGTGCAGAGGCGGGACCCCCCCCGGGGGGTTTGGGGGCTCCCCCGAGGTTTTGGGGGGGCTCCCCCGGGTTTGGGGGTCCCTCAGCAGCCAAAGAGCGCGCGGTGGGCGGCGACGAGCAGCGCCATGAGGAGGCCGTAGAAGAGCGCGAAGAGCAGCCCAGGGGGGGTGCGCCGGGGACGGGGGGGCTTCACCTGGGGGGGGAACCCCATGTCAGCTGTGGGAGGGGCGCAGGACCCCCCCGAATCAACCTCCCCCTCACCAAAACGGTACCTCGGGGACCCCCGAGCGCCGGCAGGGGAAGGGCTGCGGCGTCCGGCGGGTGCTGGGGGGGCTCTGGGGGGGAAAAAAGGGGGGGTCAGGGAGGGTTTGGGGGGTAAATTTAAAAAAAAAAGGGGCATGGAGGGCTTGGGGGGTGTTTGTTGGGCTTACGCAGGTGCCAGAGACATAAAAAAGGGTTTTGGGGTAATGAGAGGAGTCAGGGGAGAGGTTGGGGTTCAGGGGGATTTGGGGGCTCTAGGGGGGTCTGAGGAGGGCTAGGGGGGTCTTGAAGAGTTCTGAAGGATTTTGTGCAGAGTGGGGGGTGGCTGGGAGGTTTTAGGGGAGTCGGGGGGTGTTTTCAGGGTTCAGGGGCATGTTTTGGGGTTGGGGGGGATGTTTTGGCGTTGTGGAGATTTCAGGGAGGTGTTTCGGGCAGATGTGGGGGGGTTTTGGGATTTAGGGAGTGTTTTGGGGTTTCGGGGGGGGGGCTTTGGGGGTCCCACTCACAGCCCAGGGGCGCAGCCGGGCGGCCACACGGCCAAGCAGCTCCGAGTCCCCCAACTCATCCGGGAGCCGCAGCTGCAGCAGCGCCTCGAGGCTCTGTGGGGATGGGGTCACAGCAGGGACCCCCCAAAAACATGTGAGGGGGGAGCAGACCCCCAAAACCCCCCCAAAATAAACGGGGAGGGGAGGGAGGGTCATTACCTGGCGCATCTCAGCGATCAACTCCCGCTGGTTGGGGTCCGGGGGGGCTGCGGGGGAGATTTGGGGGGGTCACGCCCTGGGGGGGCACTGGGGGGAGGGTACAAGGGGGGGGGGGGGGCGTGTCCTACCTGGTTTGGGGGCACTGCAGGAGGAGGAGGAGGTGGGGCCAAGGCAGGCGCTGGGTTTTGGGGGGGTGGAGGGGGGGCCAGGGGCTCTGTCGGGGTCCTGGGGGAAGTGGAGGAGTAATTAAGACTCCTGTTAATTAGGGCTGAGCCTGGAGGAAGGGGTAACTGAGACCCGTGTTAATTAGGACTGAGCCTAACGAGGTCCTCACCGGCATCGTCGTCGTCCAGGGGGGTCTCTGGGTGGGGCTCCTGTGGGGAGTGAGAGCAGGACAGTGCCTGGCCCTTGTCCCCTGATCCCATTCCCAACGTCCCAAACCCACCCCCAGTCCCTGTCCCAGTCTGCCCCCTCCATCCCCACCCGTCCCCCAGTCCCATCCCTGATTTCCAGCCCCAAATCCACCATCCCAGCCCCCAATTCCTAATCCCTGTCCCCAGTTCCCAACCTCAAAACCCCCAGTACCTGTCCCGACTCCTCTTCCTCTCCCTCTCTCTCCACACCTCCAGGTTCTTGGGGCGTCTCCGGGAAGTGGGGACCCCTCTAGGGAGAGGGGGAGTCAAAACCCCCCAAAATCTTCCCTGAGCCCCCAAACTCTCCCTGAACCTGCCAAACCTCCCCAAGCCCCTCACCTGATATCCTCGGGGGTGTCACCTCTTGGGGTCTGGCTCTGCTGCTCCTGGGGGACAAAGGGGGGCCCAGGATTTGGAGGGGAACCCCAAAACTTGAGGGGGGGGTTCAGGGAGGGTTGGGGGGGTTATGTCACCTCAGGCGTGGGCTCCTCCTCAAGCTGCTCCGGGTCACTGTCACCAGCTGTGGGGACAAGGGGTGTGACAGGGGGGGTCCCCAGAAGGTGACAGGAGGTCCCGGGGGGGGTTTTGGGGGTTCCACCCCCCTCACCTGCCCCACTGCGCATCTCCCTGTGCTGCCGGGACAGCTCCGAGGACTCATCCGTGGACTGAAATGGTGCCAAGGGGGGTGCAGGGTGGGGGAGTCAGTTGAGGAACACACCAAATTTCCCCTCTGCCCCCCAAAATGCCCCCAAATCCCACCTCGTTCCCTGACCAGCGCTTGCTGCCCGCTGTCGACGCTGTGGAAGCCAGAGTCCAGCCCCCCCCGTGGCCAGAGGGGACACGGCTCGTCCGGGGGACTGCAGAGGGCAAACAGGGCTGAGAGACCCCAAAAACCCCCCTGGAGGGGACAGTGGGGGTCCCCCCTCTTTGCGCCCCTCCTTTACCATGCTGGGGGGGGGTGGGCGGCAGCCTCGGTTTCCAGGTACTTGAAAATGTGGACTTTGCCCTTCAGGCAGATCTGGGGGGGCACAGGGGTGTCAGGAGGAGCTTTTGGGGGGTCGAGGGATCCCCCGGGGCCCCACTCACGTGGGCGGGGGGGAACTGGAGAGGGTTGCTGTCCGCCAGCAGCATTTGGAGGTGCCGGAGCCGCCGGAAGCAGCGCGGGATCGCAACCACCCGGTTGCAGGAGAAATCCAGCCGGACCAGGGGTAACTCCGAGAGCTCTGAGGGGAGGATACGGACACGCGAGGGATCAACAGGACCCTCCCAAAGCAGCGGGACCCGCCCCGAGTCCCTCACCTACCCTCGGGCAGAGCCGAGAGCTGGTTCCGCCGCACGTTGAGGTCCCGCAGCGCCCGCAGCTGCCCCAGCCCCGGCGGCAGCGCCCGCAGCCGGTTACAGCCGACGTCCTGCGGGGCAAAGCGGGGGTCAGGGGGGGTCCCAACACAACCCGACCCCCGCGGGGCTCGACCCCCGTGCCCCGGCGCTCACCAGCTGCCGCAGCGTGCGCAGGGCGCCGAGGTTCGGGGGCAGCTGGGCCAGGCGGTTGTTGCTGGCGTTGAGGACGCGCAGGGGCAGGAGGCAGAGGCAGGCGGGCAGAGAGCTCAGCTGGTTGCGGCTGCGGGGGGCACAGCGGGGTCACGGGGCGCTGCTGGACCCCCCCAAATCGCCCTCTCGGGGCTGGGCCGTACCTGAGGTCCAGGTGCGCCAGGGCCTGGAGGTTGGCTATGGCCGGGGGGGACGCTGCGCAGGCAGTTGTGGTACAGGCTGAGCCCCTCCAGCGAGACCAGGCGACAAGCGGCCTCGGGCACCTCCCCGAAACGGTTCCGGGACAGGTCTGGAGGGACGAGGGGGACACGGGGGGACATGCGGGACAGGGACGGGGACCCACAGGGACGGGACGGGGGATCCTCAGGGAGGGAGAGGGACGATGGGGACAAGAGATCTTCAGGGATAAGAACAGGGGACGCAGATCCCCGGGGACAGGGGTGCTGATGCCCCCCCAACCGCCCCGTCCGTGGACTCAGACCCGCCCAGCAGCGAGGGGGAAACTGAGGCCGCCGGACCGCTCGGACCAGGCGCTCCGGCTCGTCCCGTCCCGGCGCCTCCTCACCCGCCTCCGGCACCTCCCGCAGGCCTCGGGCTCCGGGAGGCGCCGAAAGAGGCGGGGCACCCGCAGCCTCCCCTGGGCGGGGGGAAACATCCCGAGTGACCCCGGGGTGTGGAGAAGGGTCGGGGGTCCTGCCCCCGGTCCGCGGCCTCACCGGCTTGTGTGGTGTCGCTGAGGTCCCAGCGCCGCGCCGCCGCCGCCGGGAAGGCGCGCAGGCCGCCGGCCGGCCAGGCTGAGGGTGCCGCAGGCCTCTGCTTCTTCCAGGGCGCGTTCAGTGCCGGCTCCTCCGGGCAGGCGGCCCAGCGGCGGCGGCGGCAACTCAGCCGTGACAGCCCCCACCGCCCCCCGCGGCCATGGCGGCCCCGGAGCTCCGCTCGCCGCGGCCGCCGCTGCCCGACTGAGCCCCGGACACTTCCGGACCCCGCCACAGGGGCGGGGTCAGAGCGGCAGCCAATCAGAACAAGGGGCGCGCGGGACGGCGGCGAATCGGAGAGGGCGAGTGGGGGGCTTCGTCGGGAGAGATGCGGAAGTTCGCTCTTTGATTGATAGGTAAGTTGACCAATCGTCATCAAGCCGCGGTGGGTGTGGTGCCCAACTGCAGCCAATCACAGCTAAGGCACACTTCACCAACGGCGAGCGAGAAGGCGGAGCCCGTTGCTTGGCAACGGCCCCGACAATTTTTGGTGGCAGCAGCCAATCGGATTCGAGGAGGCCCCAGATTGATGTGCAAAGCAACCAATCGTCTTGAGGCAAAGGCGGAATTAGGAGAGCCTGGGGACCGGGCGGGGCGGGGCGGCTCCACCAATCAGGAGTGAGAGCAATGATTGACAAGCACGGAAGGAGCAAGGAAGCCAATCAGAGGCAGAACAGAGGTAAGCACCGCCCCCGGTGTTATTGGGAGCCACGCCCCCCAACTGGCCACGCCCCTCTCTTGGCCCCTTCCCCCGAAACCCCGCCCCCCCGCCCCTCATAAAGGAGCCGCACCATTTAAAGGGGACCTCACGGGGAGTCCCCCCCGGCGGCCTTCCCCATGTTGGGGGGTCCAGTCTGTGCCCCCCTTGAGTGCGGAGCAAGGGCGGGGTCCCCCCAGCACCTTCACTCACATGCTCCAGCGCTGCACCCTTTATTTGCATATGTGCGGGGGGCGTCCCCCCAACTCGGGGGGCTCCGGAGGGGCCCCGGGGGGGGCTCCGGGGGGTCTCAGGGGGTCCCCCGACACGGCTTCTTGCTGAGGTTCCCCAGAACCTGCTGCTGCTGCGGGCGGTAGGGCACGACGAAGGCGTCGGGGGGCAGCAGGGCTCCCCCGTCCCCCCCCAGCCGCCCCATCAGGACATAGCTGGAGCCTGGAAGAGATTTGGGGAGGGGGGTGTCAGAACCTGGAGGGCCACAGAGACCCTTGCAGGCCCCCCCCGGGCGCACCCACCTTTCTTGAGCGCGGGACAGAGGTGACAGGGCAGCTGCAGCTGCAGCGTGGTCCCCCTTGGTTGGCTGGGGGACCCCCAGGCCCCCCGACTTGTAGAGGCTGAGGACGGACACCACGGCCCAGCCCGGCTCCTGGGGGGACCCCCGCGACAACCGATTTCACCGTCCCCGTCAGCACTGGAGGCACAGGAAGGGGGGGGTCAGGCACCCCAAAACCTCGGACGCCCCCCGTGGTTGGGGGTTTGGGGGGGGCCCAACCTCCCCTGCCTCTCCCCGACCCCATTTTCTCACCGAAATCGCTGCTGCAGAAATTGCTCTGGAGGGTCCCGGCGCGGCGGCAGCGCTGGGGGCAGGGGGTCCCTGCGGGGGGGGGTCGTGGGGGGCCCCGCTTTGGGACTGGGGGGGGGGTTTCCCCTTCCCGCCCCCCCGGGGTTTCGGGGGGGGGGTCTCGGGGGCGCTGCCCCGGTCCCGCAGGATGTAGGTGGCCGAGAAGCCGTCGGCGGTGACGCTCAAGTCCGACACGAACTGGACCAGCAGCTCCGGGGAGCTGGACAGGATGGGGCTGGGGGGACACGGGGGTCAGGGGAGGCTTTGAGGGGAACACGAAAGGGGCTGGGGGGGTCCAGGGTGGGGTTTGCGGGGGGGTCAGGAAGGGTTTGGAAGGTCAGGATGAGGCTCGGAGGGGTCCTGGGGAGGGGGCGGTAATCGGAGGGGTCAGGAAGGGTTTGGAGGGAACGGGAGGAATTGGGGAGAGGTCGGGAGGGGTTTGGGGGAGTCCCGGGTAGGTTTAGGGGGTGGTCGGGAGGGGCTTGGGGGGAGCAGGTTGCTGTCAGGGTGGTTCGGGGGGGGGGGGGTCAGGGTGGAGTTAGGAGGGATCGGGACAGTTTGGGGGGGCTCACAAAGGGTTGGGGGGGGCTCAGCCGGGTCTGGGGGGGGGGCTGCGGGAGCTCGGGGGGGGCTCACCCGGGGGTCTCCTCCCCGCAGAAGCGCCCGAGGCGCCGCGCGTCGTCCCGCGCCCCCCCCTCGAACACGGCCACGTAATCGTAGCGGCAGTGGGGGTCGGGCTCCACGTCGAACTTCCCGAACCGCAGCTCCACCACCTGCACTCCGCCCCGCCAAATTCAGGCCCAAACCCCCGGCCCCGGATCCCTCCGGGTCCATCTGAACCCCCCCGGCTCCCCCCAACCCCTTCAGACCCCTCCCCAGATTCCCCTGAGCCTCCCCGAACCATCCTGGTCTCTCCTCAACCATCCCCAACATCCCCCTTGTGACCCCCGCCAAAAGATTTCTCACTCACACTCCCCCCCAATCCCTCCTCTCCCCCCAAACCCCCCCCGGGATACCTGCGAAGCTCTTCTGACTCCCTCTCCCCACCCATCCCCCAAATCCCTTCCGACTGCCTCAAGATCTCCTGACACCCCCCAACGACCCCGGTGTTGCCCCAAACCTCCCCAAAACCCCCTCTGAACGCCCCCCTCCCCCCCCCCCGACCCACCCAGGAGCCCCCAAACCTTGTCAGGGGGGGCCACGATGTGCCACGAGCAGCTGATCCCGGGGGGATAATTCTCCTCTGGCCAATTTGGGGTGTTCAGGCTCCCCTGGGACTTCTCCAGCCGCCCCCCACAAAACTGATGCTCTGGGGGTTGGGCAGGGCGGGGTCACATTTTTGGGGGGCACAGACACGTCTGGACAATCCCCCCCCCACTGTCCCGCACCGCCGGCATCTCCTCTGTCCCTGAGACTCCCCCAAAAATCGGGGGGAAGTTGGGGGGGGGCGCTCTGCCAAAACCACCCTGGGATTGGGGGAGGAAATGGAATTTGGGGTGCAAGACCCCCCCCCGGGAATGTTCTTGTAAATTTGGGGGGTTGGGGGGGGGGGGGTCGTACTCACCGTCAAAATAGTGCCAGGACTCCCCGAAAAAATGGGGTTTATTAAAGACCCCCGAACGCCGCCGTCCCTGGGGGGGCCCTGCAAAAGGGTTGGGCTGGATTGGGGAGGGGTCTGCGGGGGGCTCGGTGTGGTTTTGGGGGTCTCCATGGGGGTTTTCGGGGTGTCTATGGGGTTTTTCAAGGGATTTTGGGGGGCTCCACGGTGGATTTGGGGGGGGTGGGATGTTCCGTGTGGTTTTGGGGGTTCTTCATATGGGTTTGGGGGGTGTCTGTGGGGGTTTTGGGGGTCTCCGTGGGGGTTTGGGTGGTTGTGGGGGGTCTCCTGCTCCCTGCCGGCAGTGCTCCTTGTCCCCCTTTTCCCCTCAGCTTTTCCCTCCATTTTGTGCCATCGTTGCCCTCATTTTTTCCTGACACTTTGCCCCGTTTTTCCCTCTGGCTTTTCCCTCAGACTTTTCCTTTCCTTTCACTCATTTTTCCCTCCATTTTTAAAATTTTTCTTTTTAGTTCCCCCCCCCCCGTTTTTTTTGTTTTGTTTTGTTTTCCTCTCGTTTTTCTCCTTTTCCCTTCACACTTTCCCCTTCTTTTCTCCTCACCTTTTCCCTCCTTTCTTCCCTTGCACTTTTCCCCCATTTCCCTGTTTCTCCTCACACTTTCTCCCCGTTTTCTCACCACCCTTTTCCATTTCTTCCTCACAATTTTCCTTCATTTTCCTCTTATTCTTTCCCCTCACATTTTCTCCCATTAGGGTTTTCCCTTCTATTTTCACTTTCACACCTTTCCCTCCTTTTCCATTCACACCTTTCCCTCATTCCCACTGTTTTCTCCTCACACTTTTCCCAACTCCACAGTTTTTCCCCCTGCTTCTCCCTCTTTTCCCACCTCACTCCACAACCCCCAGGACCTCCTGGGAGGTGTTTTAGCCTCTCAGCCCACACGGTTTTGGGGGTCTCCATGGGGGTTTGGGGGTCTCCACGGGGGTTTGGGGTCTCCACAACATTTTGGGGGTGTCACTATAGGGTTTTGGAGTTCTCCACATTTCCAGGGATCTCTTCGGGTGGTTTTGGGGGTGTCCCCGTGGGATTGTCCCTGCTCCCCGCCGGCGGTGCTCCCTCCCCCTTGGTTTATTTTTGGGGGGGGTCTTCCCCCCCAGCCCCTCTCTCACCCACCATTGGTCGGGGGGCTGCCGGCGCTGAACCAGGCCAGGAAGCCCCTCCCGGCCGTGCCACCGTCGCTCTCCATGTGCAGCCGGAGCCGGTTTTGGGGCGCCCGCAGGGCCCCCGGGCGGAAGGTGCCGCAGAAGCGCCCCAAAAGCGGTGCCCCGGGGCCGTGGCCCCCGAACACCGAGAGGGCATCAAAGCGACACAGAGGGTCCGGCTCCAGGTCAAAGACGCGGAAGGACAGGGTGGCCACCTGGCCCTCGGGGACCTAGGGGACATCAGGGGGTCACCACCCGGCCCTTGGGCAGCTGGGGGATGATGGGGATTTTGGGGAGTCATCACCACCCTGGTTCTCAGGGATTGGGGGAGGACATGGGGACTTTGGGGTGACACCCGCCTGGCCCTTGGATGACACTTTGGGGTGTCACCCACCTGGTCCTGGTCCTCATGGACCTAGCAGGGGCATGGGGACATTGAAGAGCCATGATGGACATCAGGGGACATTGGGAGCGCTGGGGACATTGGGATATGACCACTCGGCCCTCGGGTTACTGGGGGGGGCAGCATGAAGTCACATCAGGGGGACACACGGGAGACACAGAGCGGTGTCACCACCTGTCCTTCAGCCCCCTGTGGGACATGGGGACACCTGGGGACACACGGAGGGGAAGAGCTGGGACAGCCCCAGGGGGAACCCCGGCGTTTTGGGATGCCCGAGGGGAGATTAGGATGTCCCTGGATGGTGACCGGGGGGGGGGTTGGGAGGCAGGCAGGGTGTCACTGGGTTTCGGGGTGCCCCGGGGGGTCCGTACCGTGATGGTCCAGGTGCAGTTGCTGCCGGAGGGGTAATGCCGGGGGAAGCCCTCGCTGGCGATGAACCCCGACTCCCCGCGATGGTCCCCCCCGCACGGGAACACCGGGAACACCGGCCTGGGGGGACATGGGGGGAGGGGGTCACGGAGGGGCCCAGACCGGGGAAAAACCCGAGCTCGGGGGGTCCCAGACCCCGGAGAGGGGTCTCGGGCTGTGCGGGGCTCCTGGTTCCAGGGAGTCTCGGGGCAGTCCCGGATCTGAAGGGGGATCCTAGCTCGTGGTTGGGGTTCTGGACCGAGGAGCAAGAAGGTCCGTCCCGGTGTCCAGAGGGGTGTCCGGGACCGCAGGGGGGGTCCTGGACGAGGGTGTCCTGTCCTGGGAATGTCCCGCCTCGGGCCAAGCCCTGTCTCCGGGGGTGTCGATCCCGTCCCGGGGTGCCACGTTCTGGGGGAGGTCCCGTCCCGTGTCGTGTCCTGTCCCGGGGGGTCCCGTCCTGTCCCGGGGGTGCCGTTACCTGCTGGCGTTGGACCGGGCGCTGGGCTGGGGGCTCGGGGCCGGATCCTGCCCCGCGGCCGGGGGAGCGCTGAGAGCCCCCAGCGCCCCGAGCAGCAGCAGCGGCAGCGGCGGCGGCCCGAAGCGGCTCATGGCTCGGCCGGGCCGGGGCGAATGGGGCCGGAACGGGGGCGGCGGGGGGGGGGGGAACCGGGGACACGGGGAAGGGATGGTGGTGGGGGCGGTGATGAACGGGGAGGGGCGTGACCCCGTGGTGACACGCCCGAAGGGGCGGGACGAACGACCCCGCCCCAGCCCCGCGCTGCCTGCGTGGGACGGGCGGGGCCGCCCGGGTCAGGGGCGGTGCTTGCACGAGCCACGGCCACCGCAGCCAAAAGGCGAGGAGCCAGGGAAGGAGGCGGGGCACCCACGCCAAATTCGTTTCTCAAACGCCACGCCCACGTGGCGACTACGAACGGGAAGAGGCCGGAACGCGAGGTGCGGGCGGGGGAGCCCCTCAGGCCCCCCCATAGAGGCGTGGCCGGGGGCGCGGCCAGCGGCTGCCAGGCCGGAGTGGGCTGGGCCAGCAGAGAGGAGGCACCAGGATGGGGGGAGGGGGCCCACAAATGAGGCGCTTTTTAATTAGTGGGATCGCCATTAATTAGGAGCTCCCCTGCAAGAAGAGGGGCCCTCCTGACCGAGGGCCCCTCCCACAGACACACACACGCGGAGGGGGGGGGCAGTGTGACAGCAGCTGGGGGCCTCCCCGGCCGGGAGACCCCCCGATTGTGGGGGGGGCGGGCGGGAGGGGAAAGGCCGTGATTGTCCATTTCGGGGAGGGCGTGTCCCCAAAATTCCACACCCCCTAAGGGATGGGGCCCCGCGCCTTCAGGTCGGGAGCCGAGCGCTGGCGGCGGACACGGGGTGGGGGGCGTGCCCACGGCGGGGGCCGGGGACCCCCCGTCCAGGGATCCTCGGCGGGGACGCCCCGAGGGAGGGGGCGGCGGGGGGGGGGCTGTTTTCGGCTTGGGGGGACTCCCCTCCGCCCCCCCAGGCCAGGCGGTGCTGGGGGTTGCTCTTGAAGGGGAAGCGCAGCTTGGAGTCCTGGGGGGGCCGGGTGGAAGCGGGGGGACCGGCGGGGGGCCTGGGGGGGCTGCGGGCCCCCCGCCATGAGCCGGGCCTGCTCCTGCCGCAGCCAGCGCAGCCGCCCCCGCCGGAACGCCGGGTCCTGCTCCATGAGCCGGCACAGCCGCGCCGCCGCCGCTGAGGGGGGGGGACGGGGGGCGAGACCCTCCGTCCGTGCTGGGCCGGGGGGGGTCCTGGGAAGGTTCTTGGGGAGGCGGCTCAGCCTCGTCACCATCGTCCTGTGGGGAGGAACGAGAGGGGGGCTTAGAGGAGTCTGGGGAGGCTGTGGGGCAGGAAGAGGGGGGGGGGGGGGGGTTGTGGGGTGGGAAGGGGTGGATTTGGGGTGTCAGGGAGCCGTGTGAGGCAGCCGGGATCTATGTTAGGGGGTTGTGGGGTGCTACGAGAGGTCGCGGGTTGGGCTGTGGGCAGGCAGACCCCATGCAGACCCCGCATGGGGTCTGTGCTGTGGGTCAGGCTCTGGGGTGCACGGGGGCCACCGTGCCTCACCAGCGGCAGCGGGATGACGCGCTCCATCTGCCCCACGCGGTCGCGGAGGGCGCGGATCTGCTCGTCCTTGGCGCTGTTCTGCCGCTTCACCTCGCGCAGGATCCCCGCCAGCCTGTCCAGGTGCAGCCGCAGCCCCTCCACCTCGCTCACCTGCTCGCCGCTGCCACAGCCCTCCTCCTCCTCGCCGCCACCCACGGCGTCCCACACGTCCCTGGCCACGGCGCGCCATCCGTCGCGCTCGGTGGGCTCCCGCTTGCCGTGGCGGCGGCACAGCTCCTGCAGCTTCGCGAGGCTCAGCGCCTCCAGCTCCCGCCGCGCCGGCCGCGGCTCCCGCAGGGCCACCTCGAGGCTCAGCTCCCGCACAGCCTGAGCCTTCAGGTCGGCCATGGTCACCCACAGGGGACGGCGACGGGGAGGACGGGGTCGGGGATCCCCGCCGGCGCTGCGGGATCTGGTAGACGCGCAGCGGCTCCCGGCGTTTGCCCGGTGCCGGCAGCGGGAGCCCGGCCCGGCGCAGCACCGAGCGCACGGTGGGCGCCGGCAGCGCCTGGCGCAGAGACGAGATCAGGCGCCAGCCGGCCTCGTAGCACCGGGGCTCGTCGGTGGCGGGGGGCTGTGGGGGGACGTGGGAGACAATGTTGAGGGATGTGGGCGCTGCCCAGCGTGGAGCTCGGGCAGCCAGGGGAGCCCGAGGGACACCTAAGAGACCCCCAAGGGATAGCCAGAAGACCCCCAAGGGACACTCAGCACATTCATGGGACACTAAGAGGACCTAGAGCACAACTGTGACACCCAGGGGCCACCCAACTACATCCAGAGCACCTGGGGGTCACCTGTGACACTCAGGGACTGCCAATGGGACACCCGTGGGACACTCAGGGGACACTAAAGTGACCCAGGGAACCGCCAGGGGAGCTCAGAATTCCCAAATGATCCACACGCCCCCCTCACCTGTGGCTGCTCCATCACTTCCTTCTCCAGCTGGGGTTGGTTCTCCAGGTCCTGGAGCCTGGGGCGGGGGACACACACGGGGTGAGCCCCCCTCAGCCATCCCCGGGGGCTGTCCCCAGGTGTACCCAGGGGGTGTCCCCACCTCTGGAGTCGCATGTCGATGCCCTGCTGCTCCAGCAGCTCCCGCTGTGCCAGGTTCCAGTCCGGAGGGGGCCCGGGGACACCCCCCGTTCCCGCTCCCGCCGCGCCTGCTCCGGGTGCGTGGTTCTTCCCCAAAATGAGGCGGTGGCCTGGTTGGGGAGGGGTTGGAGGGGTCACAGGGGGATTAAGGGGAGATTTGGGCAGGGTCACTGGGAGTTTTGGGGGGACTTGGGTGGGAAATGGGGGTTTGGAAGTGTCATAACAGGTTGAGGGAAAATTTGGAGCCGACACAGGATTTGTGGGAGGTTGAGGGGAATTTGGGGGGCACGCAGAGAATTTTGGGAGGGCACAAGGGAGAGACACAGGGATCTGGGGGGGGATTCCGGGGAGACACACAGAGATCTGGGAGGGCGTTGGGGGTCCCTACCCGACTTGAGCACCACCGGCTCCGTCACCTGCTTCCCGTTGACGTAGGTCTCAGCCCCCTCACACGGCTCCAGGGTCACCACAACTTCAGGAAGGGACAAGGGGAGGGCGAGTCACCTCCCTGCTCAACTGAGGCAGGGGAACCCCAAATCCCATCCCCAACCGCTCCAAATCCCCCCCAGCACCACGTCCCTCCCTCTCCCACCGGCACGGGGGGAGCGGTACCTGGGGGGGCTGCGGTGACCTGCTCCAGTGGCAGCATTTGGGGGGGGGTTTGGGGGGAGAAAGAGGAATTAAGGTGTGCCAAGAGGGGGCAGGGCAGGGGAGGGCGCCCCAAAATCTGGTGCCCCCCACCCTGAATCCCATACCTTCCCCCGAGGGGTCGGGGCGGCTGCGGAAGAGGCAATGCTGCTCCCGGATAAATGGCCCCGACAGCTTGATGTCCACATCCACCTGGCCCACCCTGGAAGAGGGGGGCACGGGGCAGATTGGGGGAGCCCAAGAGACCTGAGGGGGAGCCTGAGGAGTTTTGGGGGTGCCACAGCCCCCCCCTTACCTGGTCACACCGTCCTTGATGTGGTAGAGAAGGCACTCAGACATCAGCGGGTCCTCGTTGAGGTTCACCAAGTGCGGGGTCTTTGGGGGAGGGGGACACAAAAATAAAAACAGAGTCAGGGTGGGGGGGTCCCTCGTGGTGGGGCCCCCCCAGCCCCCTCTGACTTGCCTTTTTAGGGGAGAACACGCCAACAGTGCCGCCGTCCTCCCGCAGAGCCACCCCCATCTCGGCCAGCAGTGCTTCCCTGGGGGGCACAGGGAATTTGGGGGGGGCCCGAGAGGGTGTGGGGGGGCCCAGAGGACTTTGGAGGGGGTCTGGGGGAGTTTAGGAAGTGTTGGGGTGGGGTTTGGGGGGGCATATGGGGAGTGCATAAGGAGCATTTGGGTTGACCGTGGTGGGGCTGTGGGGGGGTTCAGGTTATTTGGGGGGGTTGGGGAGTGTTTTGGGGGTTGTGGTGGGGGTTTGGGGCGCCCCTCACCGCTCCAGCCTCAGGGCTTCCGTCCGGCGCAGCTTCTCCTCCCACGTCTCGTTGAGCTCTGCGATGATTTTCTCCGTCTCTGCGAGGAGCAACAATTTTGGGGGGTACCCCACAGTTTGAGGGAGGGGGGGTCACAGACTCCCTGGGTTCCTGTGGGTCAGGGGAGGGGCTGGGGGGTGTTTTGGGGTCACCTGCAGTCGCTCCATGGCCTCAGTGGGGCCCAGAGGGGGCTCCAGCCCCGGACCCCCGTTGAGGGTGGGGGGTGTCGTGGCCGGGGGGGCAGAGAGGGTGGTGTCAGGGAGACCTGGGGGGAGATGGGGGCTCAGTGTGGGGCAGTGTTGCCTCCTGCACCCCCATATCAAACCCTAACTGTCCCTCTGGCACCCCAGCTGTGCCCCCCACACTGTCCCCTAAACCCCCCGTGCCACAAACCCCACCTTGGCTCTGCTCCCAAATCTCCTCTCCCCCCAAAACCCCTCTGTAAACAACACCCCAAATCCGTTCCTCCTCCAAAACCCTCTAATCTGACCCCCCAGACCCTACAAACCCCTTTAACTCCATCCTCACACCCCAAACCCCACCCAGCCCCTCACCCTGGGCGCTGAGCAGCTCCCGCAGCCGCGTCACCTCCTCCCGCAGCTTCTCGAAACTCCTAAATCCTCTCACAGCCCCCCAGATCCCCTCACGGCCCACAAAATCCCCTCACAGCCCCCCAAATCCCGCCCAGCCCCTCACCCTGGGCGCTGAGCAGCTCCCGCAGCCGCGTCACCTCCTCCCGCAGCTCCCGGATCAGCCGCGCATTCGGGTCCTCGTTGATCACGGCGTGGCACCGGATCTGCTTCGTGCGGTCGGCATAGCTGGGGGTTAGGGGGAGAAAAGGGGCAGGATCAGGGCTGGGACCCCCCTCCCCACACCCCAAAACCCACCGAGGGCCCGCCAAAGCCCCCTTCCTCACCGCAGCGTGCTCAGCGTCTCCTCGTAGTTGCTGTCGGCCGGGCTCAGCGCCGCAATCATGGCCGTGCGCGAGTTCCCGCCTGCGGGGACGGGGTTAGGGGGGCCTGGGAACCCACAAAAATCTCCTCACTCTCCCCCACTCCTCCCCAAACCCACCCAAGTTCTCCTTCAGCAGCCACGTCAGCACCGAGTCCCGGTACGGGATGAAATCCGGCTTCTTCTTCTTGCTGGTCTGTTTGGGAGCAGGGAAGAGGGAACGGGCCGGTCGTGAGGGCTCCCCAAAAAAGGAGAGGACCCCTGAGGGTGGGAGGCCACAGGGATTGGGGCGACAGCCCCCCAGGGCCCCCAGACTCACCACCTCGGCCAGGGCAGAGATGACCTTTCCCAGAGTGGTCAGAGACTTGTTGATGTTGGCGCCTTCCTGGGGAGGGGGAGGAGAGGAAGCAAGGCTCAGAAGGGCTTTGGGGGAAGTCACCCCCTCTTTTTGGGGGGTGCAGGGGGGTCACCGCTCACCTTGAGGCGGATGCCCTTGGTCCCCGAGGCATCGGCGCGTTCACTGCCTGCCAAGTCCACCAGGCTGATGCGGCTCACCTGGGGGGGGCAGGGGGATTTGGGGGGATCTAGGAGGGAATGTAGGGGGGAAATGGGGGAGTGAGGGGACTTGGGGGGCACTTTGGGGGGCTTGTGGGGGTGATTTGAGGGAGTGGAGAGAATTGTGGGGGGTGTTTGGGACGGATGTGGGGGAAATCTGGCGATGTTTGGGAGGGGCTTGGAGGGATTTGGAGGAGGTTTTGGTGGGAATTTGAGGATATTTTCAGGAGCATGGGGGAATTCAGCAGGGATTAACTCGGGGGAACAATGGGTGAGGGGGCAATTTTGAGGGTGGTTTCCGGGGGCTCTAGGAGTGGATTTGGGTGATAATTTTGGAGGTGACTCAGGGGGATTTAGGGGTGACTTTGGGGGAATCTGTGGGTGATTTTGGGGCACCCTGGCCTTCTCTGCAGCGAGATCACTCAGCAGGTCACAGCTGTGCTGGCTGAAGATGACAGCAAATTTTGGGGGGACGCAGGAGATTTGAGAGGGTCATTTCAGGGGGATGTTGGGGTGACCCAAAATTGGAGTGGGAGAGATTTCGGGCGTGACTCTGAGGCTCCCCTGACCTTCTCCGTGGTGAGGTCGCTGAGCGGGTCCCGGCGGCGCTGGCTGAACACGATGGTGAACACAGCATGCGAGCGGCTGCTCGTCTCGTTCATGTTTGTGGCTGCCACTGTCCTGCGGGGGAGTTTGGGGGGACCCTCGGTGCCTGGGGGCATTAGGGGCATTGGGAGTGCCCCTGTGCCCCTCTGTGCCCACACCTGGCCTTGTTGCCGCTGTCCATGAGGTCGGCGATGTCGGCGAAGGAGGCGACGGCGAGACGCGACAGGTCCTGCACGTAGGGTCCGAGCAGGGGGTGCTCCCGCACCCGCAGCCCCCCCCGGCTCTTGGGGTTCAGCAGGTCCCGCACTCGCTCGCAGTAGATCTCCAGGTAGCTCACCTGGGGGCCCCAACACGGTCAGGAGGGCCCCCAAAACTCATGGAGGTTGAGGGGGTGAACCCACAAAACGGTGGGGAAGAAAGACCCAAACTGGGGGCAAGTGAAAGCCCAACTTCGGGGGCACACCCCCAAATTGATGGGGATGTTGGGGGTTGTTCCCCAAAATGGTGATGGGGAAACTCCCAAACTGCTGGGAGCTCCCAAAATGTTGGGAGGGGTGGCAGATGAACCCCCAGACTGCTGGGGGGGGTGGGGTGAGTCTGCAAGAGCTGAACACCCAAATGGCCTGGTGGGGGATCTGCAAGCGGGGGGTCACGCTCTGAACCCCCAAACCCCCCTCACCTCCACGGAGAAGGAGAGTTCAGGAGATGCTTCCCAAACTCCCAAATTTCCCAAATTTCCCTCACCTCCACAGAAAAAGAAAGTTCAGGTGACCCTTCCTGAGCAACCCGGGTGAACAGATCCTCGCAGAGCTGCGGGCGAGCGCTGTTGAGCTGGGGGCTGCGGGGGGCTCCAGCCCTTCCCAAGCCCCCCGGGAGGCCCCCCAGGCCCCGGACCTGCGGGATGATCCCGCGCTGCCCCGGCTCCTGCCGCCCCATCATGGTGTAGGACTTGCCGGCGCCGGTCTGGCCATAGGCCAGGATGCAGACGTTGTAGCCCTCAAAGGCGTGTGCCAGCATCTCCTCCCCGATATCCTGGTACACCCGGCGCTGCGAGGCGAAGTTGGGGTCCTCCTCCTGCAAGGGAGTGAGTGAGGGACCCCCAGATCCCCCCGCAGGTCCCCCCGCGCCCGCCCCGGCACTCACCGAGGTGTGGGACCAGTACGAGTAGTCGAAGGTGAAGTGTTTGGTGGCGTCTTTGGGGAGCTTGGGGTTGGTGATGCCTGGGGTGGGGAGGTGACAGTGGGGTTGGGGTGACCCCCCCTCCCCACGTCACCCTCAACCCCCACAGCACCGTCACGCCCCCCAGAAACCTCTCTGTTGCTATTTTTAGCCCAGCGGCAGCTGGTCCTCCGGGCCCGAGGCCAGCATGGGACAAGGACGGTGGGGGGGGGGGGGGGTCCCACACCGCAATCCCCCACCCCTGGGGTGTTCCCTCTCGAGACCCCCCCTCCAACGTGACCCCCACTCACAGGTGGTGTTTCCTTGCATCTGGATAACGCACTTGGCCTGGCGGCTGCTCTCCCGCGCGCTGAAGGGCCGGACTCTGACCGCCACCTTCACCGAGGCACCCGCCATGCCCGTGACAGCGTCACCCTGTCGCGACATGGCAACGTCACCTGCCGGGACCCCTCTGCGAGGTGTGTGGGACCCCCGCCCACGCCTACGCCCAACAACGCCCCAGCCGGGGTTGCAGGGAGGGAAGGGGGGGGGGGGGCCTGGATCTGTGTCCCTCCCTCAATCCCGGCCCAAGGAGAGCCCTAAAAATAACCCGGGGTGGTGCCGGGTGAGGTGGTGATGAAAGAGCCCCCCGCGACCCTCCCTAGCACCCCAAAAGCACAGGTGGCACTTTGGCAGGGTCAAAGGTCAGGGGTAGGGGCAAAGGGTGAGATTTGGGGTAAAGGAGAGAGGAAGACGGGGGTGAGAAGCCCCCTGGATCCCCCCCGGTCCCAGATGATTCCAGGGCAGCATAAACAGCACATGACACCCTCCCATCCCGCCCCCGACTGTCACTGACCCCCCTCCCAAAATGCGGGGGTCCCATCCCCGGGCCTCAGGCCCCCCACCATGGAAAACAAGGGCCGTGACCCCATGACCCTGAGAGACCCCAATGCCGGCATCAACTGCCTATACCACCCCTAAATCTGCGTCTACACTCCGAGACATCCCCAAACTGCACTATAGGTTTCTCTAAACCTGCTCCTACACCCATGTGACCCCATAAGCTCACTCTCTTCACCTCTCAAATCGCCGGTGGGACCCCTGTACCTGCTCCCTACCCGCCTGAGATTCCTCAACTTCCCCTATAGTCCCCCTAAACCTGCCCCCATGACCCTCTGTTCCCCCTAAACCCAATTCCTACACCCCTATAACCCCCTAAACTCCCCTACAGCATCCCTAAACCTGCCTCTCAGGGACCCGAGCCCCCCCAAACCCCCTGTGACACCCCCTAAACTAGCACCCCAAAAGAGACCCAAACTACCCTATAACCCCTCTAAATCTGCCTCTAGGCCCCAGGGAGCCCCTGAAACCCACTTTCCACACTCCTCGGACCCCCCAGGACCCCGTACAGCCCCCTTAAACCTGCCCCTACGCCCCTGTGACCCCCCTGATTTTGCTCCCCGAGCGCTGAGACCCCCCCCAAACCTGCGCCCACGGCCCCGTCACTGCCGCTCACCGGTCCCGCGGTGCCGCATCCCCTCGGCCCGGGGGCTCCCGGGCCGTCGCCGGCGCTGTCCCCGCCCGGCGGCTCCGCGGCGGCTCCGGGGCTGCGGCCGCGCCCGGGCCCGGCGGGGCTGGGCCGGCGCGGGGGCGGGGCCTGGAGCGTGACGTCAGAGGGGCGGGGACCAGCGCCCCGCCCCCTCTTAAAGGGCCAGCGTGGTGAAGATGAGAAGTCTTTTCCCGCCTTTTTCTCTCAGGATTTTCCTGATTTTTTCCTCACATTTTTCTCTGCTTTTTCCTTCCGGGTGTTCCCCATTCTTTTCCTCACACTTTTCTTTTTGTTATATGATTTTTTTCCATTTCCTCGGCGTTTCTTTCCTTCTCGTTTCCTACAGCTTGTCCTACATTTTTTGTCACGATTTGCACTTCGTGTTCCCTGAGCTTCTCCATTTTCTTTCTCACTTTTCTCTCTTTTCCCCTTTTTTCTTTCACACGTTTTTCCCTTACCCTTTCTCCCTGTTCTGGCCCTTTTCTCATCACACTGTTCCCCATTTTTCTCCTCAGGCTTCTCCCTTTATTCCCCTCAAATTTTCACAAGTTTGTCCCCTCACTTTTTTCAATCGTTCACTCTACTTTTCTCTCACTCTTTCTCCCGTTTTCTCCTCACACTTTTCTTCTTTTTTGCATCATCTCCCCCTCCCTCACCCCTTCCCCCCATTTTCCTGCTTCCACTTTTTTCCTCGTGGCCCCCTTTCCCTAGTTTTTTCTCATACTTTTTCCTCCATTTTTCCCCATTTTTCTTCCATTTCGCCTCACTCTCAGGACCCCCCCACGACACAGAGAACCCTTGGCCTCTACTCCAGGCAGGGCCCAAAAATGGCTCCAAAAGGCCTCCGAATCCTCAAAACGGCCTCGAGAAAGTTTATTCCCAATAGTAGCCGCAGTCTTCGTGCAATCGAAAATACTATTATTTGGTGGTTATGTACCCTGAAAACGTAATCGGTAGCTCGACTTGTAGCGTTTATCGTGGCGGTATGACTGAATGCGTGTAAATTCATACGTACGGTCAATAAGGCGGCTGACAGCGAGGAACTTGCGCAATTTAAGCGATAAAATTCACTGCCGGTGTCCGCCCGCCCACACGACCCCGAGCGCCCCCACCCCGGCCCCGCCCACCGCCGGCGGCGCGGCCCCGCCCCCTACGCGCCTACGTCACGCGCCGGCGGCGCTGTCGGCGCTGGCCCCAGCGGGCGGGAAGATGGCGGCGGGCGGCGGGGGCGGGGGCGGCGGCGGCGGCGGCCCTGAGGCGCCAGGTGGGGCCGAGGGGGCCGGGGCGGGGCCGAGGGCGGGGATGGGGGGGTGTCACTGGGGCGGTGTGTGGGGCTGCCGTGGGGCGCGGTGGGAGGGATGTAGGATAGACATGTGGGGTGCGATGGGGCAGAGGTGCGGGGTGCAATGAGGTGGGGGGTGGGGGGGGATAGAGATGGGGAGTGCAGTGGGGCAGAGCTGGGGGTACAGTTCAGGGTTGTGGGGAGGGGTGTGTGGGGTTATGGAGCAGGGATGCAGGAGGATATAGGGTACTGATGTGGGGGGCAATGGGGCGGAGATGGGGGGGATGTACGGCAGAGGTACTGGTTGTAACAGAGCAGGGTGCTGAGGATGGTGACGGGGACCCTGGTCCCGTGTCCCCCGCGATGTCATCTCGTTGTTCCTCCACCCCATCACCCATTTTTGGGGGGCCCCTGCAGGTTCCAGCCCTTCCTGTGCCCCCCAAGGGGAGCCCTGAGGGCCCCGTGTGTGCCCCGAGATGAGCAGCAAGGACCCCCCCGAGGTCTCTGGTAAGGGGAGGGGGACACACAAGGGGGGACCGGGGGGGACACCCGGTGGGGACATTGAGCCCTCCCCCCGGCAGAGAGGAGCCACCTGAAGGTTTTCCTGCCCCGGAAGCTGGTGGAATGTTTGCCCAAATGTCCCGTCCTGCCCAAGGAACAGCTGCGCTGGAACACCAACGAGGTGGGGGGTCACAAGGGGGCGTTGGGGGCTCAGAGGAGGGCATGTGGGGACATGGAGGACACGCGGGAGGGCATGTGTGGACACAGGAATGGCGCGTGGAAGCAACACGGGATATAGAGGAGGTACTTGGAGATGTGGGAGGCGATGTGGGGACGCAGGGAAGGCGCATTAAAGGGACACGGGAGGGGGGTGGGATGGGGGGACACGGGGACAGGGGTAGGAATACGGCGGAACAGGCGACATCGAGGCAGCGGGACGGTGTGACAGCAGGGGTGGGACAATGCAGTGACATGGCGGGCGGGGGACAGGGGACACAGGGGACACAAATGGGCCACCTCTCCCCCCAGGAAATCGCCTCGTACCTCATCACCTTCGAGAAACATGACGAGTGGCTCTCGTGCTCCCCAAAAACCAGGTGGGAGGGCCCTTGGGATGCCCTGGGGGCCTGGGGGTGCCCTGGGGGCTCCCAGGGGGCCCCCCTGACCTCGTGTCCAGGCCGCAGAATGGGTCAGTGATCCTGTACAACCGGAAGAAGGTCAAGTACCGCAAGGACGGGTATTGCTGGAAAAAACGCAAGGATGGGAAGACGACACGCGAGGACCACATGAAGCTGAAGGTGCAGGGGGTGGAGGTAGGAGGCGGGGGGGCCCCAAAACAGAGCCCTCCCCTCCCCAAAAGAAGCACCTGGTGCCCCAAAAAAAGAACCCCATTCTGTAAAACTGCTCCTGGTTCAGGTATGGGGAGCTGGGAGGGGGTGGCTGGGAATGCACAGGGAGGGGCTTGAGGGTGTCAGGACATCCAAGAGGGGGCTCAGGGGGTGCTGAGTCCCCTCAAGGGACAGTTTTGGTGTGCCAGGGACCCCCTGTGGGTGGTTTAGGTGGTCCAGGATCCCCAGCTGCAAGTCCAGGGATGCTGGGAGCTCCCTAGTTGGTGGTTTGGGGATGTCAGGAGCCCCAGTGGGTGGTTTGGGAGTGATGGGGATCCCTAGGGGGGCAATTTGAGGGTGTCAGACTCTTCCAGCCAGGCAGCTGGAAGTCTGGGGTCCCCCATACTCGGATATGAGGCCCCCACAGGATGTGGGGACCCTCCCAAAGGCTGCTTTAGGGTTCTCTTTGAGGTGGCAGGATCCCCCAATCCGTGCTGTCCCCCCAGTGCCTCTATGGCTGCTACGTCCACTCCTCCATCGTCCCCACCTTCCACCGCCGCTGCTACTGGCTGCTGCAGGTAATGGGGTGCACCGGGACACCCCCGAGCCACCAGGGCCCTGGCCCCAACCCTGAACTCCCCTGTGTGCCCCCCAGAACCCCGACATCGTCCTGGTTCACTACCTGAACGTGCCGGCCATGGAGGAGTGCGGCCGCCCCTGCGCCCCCCAGCTCTGCAGCCCCCCACTGTGCGCCGGGGCCCCCCCGATCTGCGCTGCCACCGCCGACCCCCGCGAGTGGCTCAAGTGGTCCCAGGAGGAGCTGGTGGCCCAGCTGCGCCCCATGTGTGAGTGGGGGCTGCCCCAGAACCTTTTCCAGAGGGGTTTTACCCACGGTTTGTGGGGAGAAACGGGGGTGTGGGAACGGGGGAGGGGGTGTGGCATTTTGGGAGGGAAGGAGAGACAGCCCAAATCCCCTTTTTTGACAGATTTGTTCTCCCTTTTCTCACGGTCTAAAGGATGAAGGGGCTGGGGAGGGGAAGGATGCCCCCAAAACCTCTTTCCTTGTGGGGTTTTGCCTTCCCTTTCCTGTGGGATGAAGTAGGACTGGGGCAGTGTGAGGCCGTTTTAGGGGGATTGGGGAGGACGCCCCAAACCTTGTTCTTGAGCAGTTTTGCCCTTGCTTTCCTGCAGGATGAAGTGGGAGGGAGGGTGTGTGTGGCTCTTTTTAGGGGGGCTGGATAGGGAGTGCACTGCACAATGCCCGTCCTGAGGGATTTTCCCCCCCTCTCCCGCAGTCCACGGGGTGAAGTGGGGCTGCGGGAATGGGGGGGCTCCCCCCGGGCTGTCCCTGGAGCAGCTGGTGCAGCACATCCTGGAACGGCACCAGGCCCGGCCGCCCCCCCGCACTCATGCCTGCCTCTGCGCCGGGGGGCTGGGTGAGACAGGACCCCCCGGGACCCCCAAAACCCCTGGCGAACCCACCGGGATTTCCTGGGGCTCCTCCAGCTCAATGGGACCCCCAAAACCCGGGGGACTCCACTGGGACTCCCATCTCCCTGGGACCTTCCCGGACCTTCCCAGCCCTTCCTGGGGTGCTCTTGAACGCTCCCTGGGATCCCCGAAAGCCACTGCGATGCCCTGAACCCCTTTGGGAACCCCCAGAACCCCTCGGGGCCCTGAGAGCAGCCCCTGGGACCCCAAACTGTCCCTTGGACCCCTGTAGAACTGCCCCAAACTCCTTGGGACAACCCCACATTCCTCTGGATCACCCTGAACACCCTTGGAACACCCCGAATCTCTTTGGGACCTTCCCAAATTCCCCTCAGGACTCCCCTTGGGACCCTAAAATCTCCCCCGAAACCTTCCCTGTCCCCTGCTAACCCTCCCCTCCCTTGTACCCCGCAGGCACTCCCGGCCACAAGTGCGGCAGCACCAAACACCGCATCATCTCCCCCAAAGTGGAGCGGGGGGGCGGGGGGGGCGCACCAGGGGACGCCCCCAAACCCGCCCCCTCCTCCCCTGACACCACCCAGCCCTCCCCGGGCCTGGGGGGAGGCACGGCACCCCCCGAAGGGCCCCGAGCCCCCTCGTTGCCCCCCGCGAGGGGGCTGCCGCTGTTGGTGGTGGCCAGTTTGGGTGGGGGGGCGGCGCCGGGGGGGCCCGAGCAACCCCTGGGCCTGACGCCCAGCCAGCACCTGGTGACCCCCGAGGGAACCTGTCCCACTGCGCCGCCCCCCCCGGCTGCCTTTGACCCCGACTGCTTCCTCAACAGCCCCCGCCGCGGGCAGACCTATGGCTGCGAGGCCGAGGCCCCCCCCCGGCGCTCCCCCCCCGCCCCCAGCCGCACCCCCAAAACTGGAGGAGGAGGAGGAGGAGGAGAAGGAGGAGGAGGAGGAGGAGAAGGAGGGAGTAAAACAGGGCACGGTTCCCCACGACCCCCTCAGCGCCGCCCCCCTGCCCCAGCCCCCCTTCCCCCACCCCTTCCCTGAGCTGCTGACAGGGGATGCGGGGGTCCCTCCAAACCCGCGCGAGGCCCCCCACGCTCCCCACCTCCCCTCGTCCCCCCCGGCCCCCCCCAGCGACTCCCCTGTGGCCATCACCGATTTCTCCCCAGAGTGGTCCTACCCTGAGGTGAGCGCTTTGGGGAGGGGGGGTTGTCCTCTTCCCCCTCGCCCTCTCTCCTCCCATCCCCAGGGGTCCCCAGTGACCCCCCCCGTGTTCCCCCAGGGCGGGGTGAAGGTGCTGATCACGGGCCCATGGGGGGACCCCGGCGCCTACTCCTGTCTCTTCGACCGTACCTCGGTTCCGGCCGCGCTGGTCCAGCCGGGTGTCCTGCGCTGCTACTGCCCCCGTGAGTGTCCCCGCGGCGGGGTCCCCGCTCGTGTCCCCCCTTCCTGCAGCGCTGACCCCACCTCCGTGTCCCCCCCACAGCCCACGAGGCCGGCGTGGCCGCCCTGCGCGTGGCCTGTCCCCCCCGGCTGCTCTCGGCCGCGGCCCCGTTCGAGTATCGGGCACGGGGGGCAGCCCGGGGCCCCCCCGGGGCACAGCTGGACTGGCTGGCACTGGACGGTGAGCGAGGACACCCCAGGACCCCCCCCAGAACGGGACGGGACACCCTGAAACAGCTCATGCCCTCGGGGGGTGGCACCCAGACACCTGAGATCTTGTTGGGGTCCTGTTATGGGGATCCTACACCTGTCCTTCTCCCCATGGGGTGACACTATTCGGGGTCAGGGTGTTTGGGGTGTGCCTCCCTCACCCCTGGTTCCCCGCTCTGCCAGAGGCCCAGTTCCGTCTGTCCATCCTGGAGCGCCTGGAGCAGCTGGAGACGCGTCTGGGGGCCCTGCCCCCCCCCGCGCCCCTTCTGCCCCCACGGGGGGCCCCGTCTGAGACCCGCCCTGAGCAGGTGAGGCCTCCCCCAACACTTGAGTCACCACATGGCCCCTGAAGATCCCTGGTGCTCGCTCGTGTCCTGTGATGTCCCCGATATCCTCTAATGTACTCCGGTGTTGCGCGGCGTCCCCGGCATCTGCTGGAATAGGCTGGCGTTCCCTGGGGTCCGCCACACACCTCTCCTTGTGCCCTGGTGTCCCCTGACATCCCCCCTGGGGACAGGGGCCGGGGTCATCCTTTGAGGCGCGGGTGGTGGCCATCTGCGAGGCCATGATGGCACGGCCGGGCTGGCCGGGGACGTCGCCGGGGACATCGGGGACCTCGATGCTGGCGCACGGGGTGACGTTCCGTGGGATGACGCTGCTGCACCTGGCGGCCGCCCAGGGCTACGCCAGCCTCGTGGAGGCTCTGCGGCGCTGGCGGTGAGCAGGGCACCTGGGGACAGGGGCTGGTTGGGGACCCGGACTGGCACGAGGTGGGGATAGTGATGGCGATCCCCCCGGGCCATGCTCCTAAGTAGAGGTGAGCCCCTCCAGGCTGTGTCCCCGACTGGATGTGACACCTGTCCATGTCCCTTCCTGTTCCTGCAGGATGCTGGCAGCTGACAGCCTGGAGCTGGAGCAGGAGATCGACCCCCTCAACGTGGACCATTTCTCCTGCACCCCCCTGGTAAGGGGACACTGCAGACACTGAGGGCCCTGGGGACGCGGTGGTAACAGTGGGGACACGGAGGCAGGGCTGGGAATGCAGTGGCAGCAAGGGGATGGGGCGTGGGGTGGTGGCTCAGGAAGGGACGGCGTCTCGGGATGGGGGACGCCTTGGGGACACCCTGTTGACACGTGTCACCGTGTCCCCAGATGTGGGCGTGTGCCCTGGGGCACCGGGAGGCGGCGGAGCGGCTGTGCCGCTGGGACCGGCGGGCGCTGGCCGTCCCCGACACCCTGGGGCGGCTGCCACTGGCCCTGGCACGTGCCCGCGGCCACCTGGCCCTGGTCACCCGCCTCGAGGAGCTGCAGGTGTCACCCACGTCCCCGCGCTGTCACCTGCCCGGGCTGCGCATCCCCTCCCCGCTCTCTGCCAGCCCCGACACAGGTATGGCACTGGCACCTTGTCCCCTTCCTGTCCTCTGTCACTGTGTCCTTTCCCGGGCTCCTGGTCACCACCACCGTGGTGTGGCCACTGTCACCGTGTCCCCTCACTGCTCCTGACCGCTGTCACTGTCACCATATTCCCTCCCTGTCCCCCTGCCCCCCTTCATGTGCCCCCAAGGCATCGCTGGTCCCCTCCAGCCTTTCCCCGCTGTGTCCCCCACCGTGTCCCCCACCGTGTCCCCTGTCCTCCCCCACATCTTTGTGGATCCAGGTGTCCCCAAGTTCCCCCTCCACGTTCTTTGTCCCCCCCTTTTGTGTTCCCTGTGCATCCCATGTCCCTCTTGTCCTCTGTCCTCCCCAGCTTCTTTGTGTCCGTGGCGTGTCCCCATGGTGTCCCCTGTCCTCTCCCCATGCCCTGCGTGTCCCCCCTTCCCCTCAAGGTGTGTCTCTCCAGGACTAAACCCCGCTGCCATGTCCCCCCTGTCACCAGGGCTGAGCACAGCCAGCAGCCTGTCGTCCCCGTCGGGGCTCTCGGAGGGTCCTGGCTCCGTCCCGCTGCCCCCCGGCCCCCCTGGTCCCTCCGAGGATGAGAGCTGGGGGGTGGCAGTGCCCCCCAGCCCCCCCGAGGATGCCCTGGCCCCACCCTCCGACACCCTGCAGGTAAAGGCGGGGGACAGCCAGGGCTCGGGACACCCCCAGCGCAGGAGAGTCCCAACGTCCCCCCTGCCCTAGGCCGAGGTGGTGACACTGGCACGACAGATCATCGAGGCAACCCCTGAACGCATCAAGCAGGAGGCACCGGGGGGGCCACCGGGGGCACTGGGAGCATTGGGATCAGCAGGGGGGACCCTCGGGACGCCGGGGCCAGCTGGGCCAGCAGGGCTTGGTGCCGCCATGGCCTGGCTGGCCACCTACCTGGAGAGTGTTGACCGTCCCCCTGCACCTCCTCACAGGTACTCCTGGGGTTGGGGGGTGTCCGGGGGCACCCTCAGATCCCTGGGGGGGGTCACCCACATCCAGCAGCACCCCAGGATACTCTTGGGGATTCCCCCGTGGCCTGGAACATCCCAGTATCTGTTGGGAGGGCCCTTTACGTCCTATGATACCCCAGCGTCCCCATGGCGGGGGTCTCCCACATTCTGCAAAACCCCAGTACCCCACCGGGGGGGGGGGACAACTCCCTGGCTCCTGGAAGACCGCAGTGTCCTCCTGGGGACATTCCATGACACTCAGATTCCTCCCTGGGGGGGTGTCTCCCATCCTCTCCCCTCCCCCCTGACCCTCCTGTGTCCTGTGTGTTCCCCAGAGCAGAGGCAGCCTCCCGGGGGTCCCCGGGGGTGCCCGAGCGGCCCGCCCCCCCCTTCGGCCGCGGGCTGGGCTGAGTTCCTGAACGCGTCAGGGGGGGCGCGGGGTGAGGGGGGGGCCGTGGCCCTGCTCACCCTCAGTGACCAGGAGCAGCACGAGCTCTATGAGGCCGCACGCCTTGTCCAGGGCGCTTTCCGCAAGTACCGGGTGTGTACCCCCTGCTCCCGGCACCCCAAAACCCCCCGGGGCCTCTCTGGGGCCTCCCCAGCACCGCTGAGCCCCGCAATCCCTGTCGCTGCCCCCAGGGCCGGAGGCTGAAGGAGCAGCAGGAGCTGGCGGCTGCCGTCATCCAGCGCTGCTACCGCAAGTACAAGCAGGTACTGAGGTGTGGGGGGAACCTGAAAACCCCGTGGACCCCTCCTGGGTACCCCCCGGGCACCCCAGATCCCCCCCCAACCCTCTCTCTCTGCCCCACAAGCTGACCTGGATCGCTCTGAAGGTAACAGGGTTTCCCTGGGGAGTGTTGGAGGGGGGCACCCAGATTTTCGGAACTGTTTTGGGGTCTCTGGATGCCTGGGCTCCGGAACACATGGACGTGGGGGCCCTCGTTTGAGGATGCTGGGACATTGGGGTGACATTGGAGTGCCCCCCTCTGTATCCCCTCTGTCCCCCCAGTTCGCCCTGTTCCAGCAGATGACGCAGGAGTGCTGGGACACTGGGGTGACATTGGGGCGCCTGTTTGAGGGTGCTGTGACACTGGTATCCTCCTGTCCCCCCAGTTCGCCCTGTTCCAGCGGATGACGCAGGCCGCCATCCTGATCCAGAGCAAGTTCCGGAGCTACGCGGAGCAGAAGCGATTCCAGCGGCGCCGGCGCGCGGCCGTGCTCATCCAGCAGCGCTTCCGTAGCCTCCGCCAGCACCGGTGCACTGAGGGGCACTGAGGGGCACTGGGGACAAGGGGTACTGGGGACAGAGAGGTCCTCACCCTCCGCTCCATTTTCCCCCAGGAGCACCTTCCTCACCCTCAAGCAGGACCAGGCAGCCCGGAAGATCATGAGGTTCCTGCGGCGCTGCCGCCACCGGTACGGGGACGTTGTGGAGGGACAGGGAGGGGACAGGGTCGGGGACTGGGTCGGACACAGTGAGGGGAAATGGGGACATTGCGGGGCAACACAGGGACATGGGTTGAGGTGTTGTGTGGCTGGGAGATGTCACCCAGAGGTGGGTGGAAGCAGGTGACACTGGGGGGGTTGGGGACAGGTGACACCATGGGGGCAGAGTCTCAACAGAGCCTGCCCCCCCCTCCCCAATTCGTGTTTCCTCGCTCAGGATGGAGGAACTAAAGCAGAACAAGGAGGTGGACAGTTTACAGACGCGGGGCCTGGCCTCGTGACCCACCCACACTGGGGATCCAGGCACTGGAGGGGCTCCACCGCCCCCCCGGGGACCCAGACATTGGGGGGGCCTCACTACCCCCTCTTGCAGGGGAGCCCAGGCATGGGGGGTGCTCCCCTCCCTGTGTCCCCCAGGCGTTTTTGTGTGTCTGGGTCTCCCCAGAGGGCTCGTGGGGAGGGGAAGAAGGGGGAAGAGCCACCCCACGCCCCCTCCTCACTCGCCCCTGTACCCAGCCCCCCCCCCCCCCGCATGCCCCACTCTCCCCCTGCCCCGTGTGGGCTCTTTGTACAAAGTTCCATTAAAAAACGAGGAAGCGGGAGTAAAAGACCCGATGCGTGTGTGTGTTTATGTGTGGAGAGGGACACTGGGACATTGGGAGGGAGGGGACATTGTTGGGGGCGGGGAGTGGCGGCCCCTCACGGGCAGACCCCGGCGGGCCCTTTAAAGGCCAGGCCACGCCCCTTTGCGGCGAGGCCACGCCCAGTCCCCCGCCCTCTCCAGAACGCCCCGCCCCTTTCCCCAGAGGCCGGGCCCTCCTACGTCCCCGACGCGATGACGCAAGACGCCGGGGCCGCGGCCCGCGCGCGGCGTCACGCATCGCCCCGTCGCAAGATGGCGGAGCTGGACCTGCTGGGTTCCATCCTGAGCTCCATGGAGCGGCCGCCCGCCGCCGCCGACGGCGAGACGCGGCGCCGGGCGCGGGGTCAGCGGGGCTGGGGAGGACGCGGAGGCACCGGGGGAAGGCGGGGGGGGGGGCACCGACCGGTCGGGGCGGGGAGCGGCGCGTCCCGGCTCTTCGCCCTCGCAACCCCCCCCACTCCCGGCGCCCACCCTCACGGGAGACCCCGCCGCGCGCGGGCTGCTGGCTCCGCTCCCTCTCTGTGCACGCGCTTGCTCTCCTGATTGACGGGGGGGGGGGGGGGGGGTCTGGCCACGCCCCACGCCACGCCCATCCCAGGTCACGCCCCGCCCATTCAGTGACATCCCCGGGATGGTGCTGGCCCTGCCCCCTCCGCCCCCCGGAGGTTTTGGGGGGGGTCCCTGCCGACCTGACCCTCCCTGTCCGCTCCAGAACAAGCCGCTCGCATGAAGAAGCTGCAGGAGCAGGAGAAGCGCCAGAAGGTCGAGTTCAGAAAGAGGGTGAGTGGGGGGACGGGCATCACTGGGCATTTCAGGCTACTCTTCATGGGCCCCCCCAAATTCCTGGGCCCCCCTGGACTGCCCGTGTATCCCCAGATGGAGCAGGAGGTGTCCCAGTTCATCCAGGCCACCGGGGAGCCCCGGCGCCGGTTCCAGCCCATGAACAAGATTGAGAGGAGCATCCTGTGAGTGGGGCCCTGGGCACACTGGGAAGGTGGGCACTGGGGGAGTACCGTGTGCTCTGCGGGGCACTAGGGGGACACTGGGAGGGCAGGGGCGGGGCAGAGGGGACACTGAGAGTGCTTGGGAGAACACTGGGGACCCTGAGGGACGTGGGGATGGGAGGGCACTTGGGAGGATACTGGGGACACTGGGGAAACTATGGCTGCACTGTTGGGGCAATACTGTGAACACTGGCGTTGGACACTGGAGACACGGGGCAGGACAGGAGCACACCAGGATGGCAGCTGTACTCTGGGGCAGTTGGGGACCCTTGTGAGGGGGGGAAGGACCCCTCTGGGGAGCCCCAGTGCCAGCAGTTCCCTGTTCCCCCAGGCACGACGTGGCGGAGGTGGCCGGGCTGACATCCTTCTCCTTTGGAGATGACGAGGACAGTCGCTACGTAATGGTGTTCAAAAAGGTGGGGGATGGCGGGAGACACTGTGGGGAGGACCAGGGGAGGTGAGGGAACACAGGGCGATGCCAGTGTCCCCAGGAGTTCGCGCCGTCGGACGAGGAGCTGGACGCGTATCGGCGCGGCGAGGAGTGGGACCCGGCCCGAGCTGAGGAGCGGCGTCGCCTCCGGGTAGGCGGGGCTTAGTGGCCGTGGGGCGGGACTTAATTGCGATATGGGTGGGGCCCAACAGGGCGTGGCCAGATGGGTGTGGCATGCACTCACAGTGGGGGCAGGGCTTATATGGGTGTGGCACAGGCTTAGTGGGTGCGGCCTGAGCGGGTGGTGTATGGCGGGGCTTGTTGCTGACGCCTTGCCCCCAGGAGCTGGCGGCACAGCAGGAGGAGGCGGAGCTTGAGCGCGGCCCGGCCCCCCCGGGTCCCCCCAACGACTACAAAGACAAATATCGGCACCTGATCGGCTCCGACGCCGCCAAAGCTGCTGCCCGCACCATGGAGGCCAACAAGGCGTATGGCTGTGGTGAGCAGGGGGTCCCGGGGAGGTCCCGAGGGAGTCTGTGATGGTCCAGGAGGGTCCCGGGGGTCCAGGAGGCCTGGAGGTGTCCTGGATACCTGGATCCCTTCCCGGGGGAGTTTTGGGCACCCAAATACCTAGGCTCTCGATGGAGGGCTGGGGGGTCGCTGTGGGAGTCACAGCCACCTGGTTCCACCCTGTGCCCCCCCAGTGCCGGTGGCCAACAAGCGGGACACGCGCTCCATCGAAGAGGCCATGAATGAGATCCGGGCCAAGAAGCGGCTGCGGCAGGCGGAGGACGAGGGCGGGGCCGGGGGGGGCCCCGGGGGCCCCTCTGTGTGATAGGAGGGTGGTGGGGGGGCTGTAGCCCCCGGGGGTATTTAACAGTGTGGGGGAGGGTGACAGGGATGCACAGCAGGGGTGATAAAGCACCTCATCTCCTGGCCTGGTCCCCATGTCTGTTTTGGGGGGCAGTTGTGGTGAGGGGGGGCACCCCCATATCCCAGATTGTGTGTGTGCGTGTCCCGCCGCTCCCAACAAAGCATGAGTGGGGAGCTCCTGGTACTTCATGAAGTTTACTTCACGAAGTGGGGGGAACCCCTTGGCGGGGGGGGGGCAGGGTGGGCCTCTCTGCCTCTCCCCGTCCTACGTGGCCTTGGGATTTTGGAATTTGCGCCCCGTGAACTTGGCCCCATCCCCCAGGACCTCCTCAATCCTGGGGGGGATGAGAGCTCAGTGGGGTGACATGGGGGTGATCCAGGGGTCAGCAGACGTGGGGGGGTTGGGGAAGGGGCGGGGGCACATGTGGCACTCACAGGGACAAGGACACTCCTGGGGGGGACATGGGGATGGGCTTGGGCACCCCCCCAGCTCTCTGTGGGGGATGTGGGGACATGGAGGCAGCAGGGACCCCTGGGGACATGTGGGGACAAGGGGGGACGCACACAGATTTGGGGACAAGGGAGGGGACACAGACGTGGAGACCCCTCGCCTCATCAGCTGGTTGTACTTGGCTAAGCGCTTCGAGCAACAGGGAGCCCCCGTCTGGATCTGGGGGGATGGGGGACAATGGAGGGTGTCATGGGGGAACAGGGGGGTGACAGGGGATGCTGGGACTCACCTGGCCAGCGCAGAGCCCCACGACGAGGTCCGAAATGAAGGTGTCCTCAGTCTCGCCCGAGCGGTGACTCACCATGACCCCCCAGCTGTAGCTCTGGGCCAGCTTGCACCTGTGGAGGTACACAGGCAGGGTCACGGGAGGTGACATGGGGACATGAGCTGGGATGAGGGTTGTGCCTGAGGTTTTCACACAAGGGCTTTGCACTGGATGATGAGGGGCATTTCCATGAGAGATTTTTGTGCAGAGGCCTTGCCTCGTATGAGTTTGCACAAGGCCTCTTCCCAAGGAGCCTTTTCCCGAGGGTTTGTGCAAGGATTTGCCTGCGCACTCGCGCCTGGATGGACACGGTGAGCCGGGGGCTTTCACAGAGATTCGCAGGAGGGTTTGCATAGACTCAGCCTGAATGGCTTCCGTGGTCAGGGTTTTCACAAGAGTTTGTGTGAATTTGTGTGTGCAGTCACACCTGGATGGCCTCAGCTGTGGGGGATTTGCACGTGCGCTCACACCCGGATGGACTCCGTAACGAGGGGGTTACGCGGGGACGATGACCCCCGCGCAAGGGTGTGGGGTCACACGAGGATCACGCCTGCATGGACTCGGTGCGGGGCATTTGCACAGGGAGTTGCACGAGGATTCGGAGGACTTGCGCCCGGATGGACTTGGTGACCAATCTGATCTGGTTGACCTTGAGCAGGAGGCAGCTGCGTGCCTGCAGTTTGGCCGCCTGTGCGATGAGTTTTGGGTTGGTCGCTGTCAGATCATTGTCCACCACCTGGATGTCCGACTGTGTCAAGAACTGCTTCCAGCCGTCCCTGTCATCCTGGTCAAAGGGGTCCTCAACTGACACCATGGTGGGGAAACAGCCACCAGGATGTACCAGTGTGCACCAATATGGCCCAGTCACCTGGGGGTGTGGGAGAGGGACAGTGACCACCCTGCGGCCCTGGGCACGGCCTTGTATCAGCTATCAGAGTCCCCAGCTGCCTTTCCAGTGCCTCCCAGTTACGCCCCAGTCCATTCCAGGTCATCCCAATGCCCTGCAGTGCGTCGCAGTCCTTCTCAGTGTCACTCCCCTGCTTCCCAGTGCCTTCCCAGTGCCCTCCCAGTGCCATCGAAGTCCCTCCCAGTGCCCTCTCAGTTTCATCCCAGTGCTCAGCAGGGTAGTCCTTGATGAAGCTCTGGTAGAGCTGCCCCAGCTGCTCCCCGGTGATGAAGAGCTTGGGATCCAGGGAGGGATTTGAAGTCCAGGTCATATTTGCCCTCATGGCAGAGTTCAGAGGCTGCCGTGTCCATCCCGATGGCCACCTCGTCCATGTACCCAGCCTTCCCAATGGCTGCTTTCAGAAGCTCCAGCGCTGGAAGGGCACCCAGGGAGCTGGGCCGAAATTCCCCCTGAATCCCCAAATCTCCCCTGAACCCCCACCCCAGCAGAGACAGACCTGGGGCAACCAGGACCCAAATCGCTCTTGGTCCCCCAAATCCCTCCAGAGACCACAGGGACCCCATACGTGGACACGCTCAATGCTGACCCTTGGCCAAGGGGACCTGGGCATCCAGGCCTGAAGACCACCCCCCTTAATTGTCCTCCCTCCAAAGGCAGATGGACCCAGGTGTCCAGGTGCCCCCCCTCCACCTCCTGCCCTTTCTCACCCCTGCCCCACTGCCCCATGACCTCTCTCCAATTACCACAAATTCATGATGTGACCCCAAAACCCAACCAATCTCGGTGCCGTCCATCTCAATCGTGACCTTGATCTTCTCCTGCTCCACCATGCTGAGTTTCTGGGGTATGGGGAGGGAGTGTCGGCCTCCCTGCCTACCCCTAAGTGTCCCCCAATTCCTCCTGCCCCTCCCTCACATGCACCTTCTCCACCAGAGCTGGGCCCAGGGTCTTGTTGATGTGTTCCATGGCTTTCAGGACCCCTGGAGGGGGCAGAAGGTGTGACCTCTGACCTGACACGTGGGGATTTGGGGATGTGGGAAGGGTTGGGGGGCTTGTTTTGTCTTGGGGGGAATGAGATGGGTGTTGAGGGGTGGTTTAGGGGATGCAGCTGGGTCTTGGGTGGGGGTGTAGAGGATGCAGTTGGGTCTTGGAGGGTCATTGCGGGGGAGGCAGCTGATCATGGGGGATCTATTTGAATCCTGGGAGCTCTTGGAGGACCCAAGTGGGTCTTGGGATTGTTGTAGGCTCTCGAGGGGTCTGGTTGGACCATTGGGGGGGTCACTGGAGGGATTGTTGGCTCTTGGGGGGGATCTGTTTGGGTTTTAGGGTACCTCCTTGGGACTTTCAGGGTCTTGGGGGTCCCTGAATGTTTTTGGGGGTCACTGGCCGTGCCCACTTTCCCCCTTTCTCAAGGTCCCAGCTTACCAAAGTCCCGCCTTTGCCCATGTAGTGGCTCTCATCCCCATCCTGGAGCTCCAGGGCCTCGTGAATCCCAGTGCAGGCTCCACTGGGAAGAGCTGCCCAGAACCATCCTGGGGTAGGAGGGGACTGTCACTGCCTGCCCTGGGACTCTCCACGTCCCCAGCACTCCTGATACATTCCACCACAACCCTGAGCCTCCTCCAAGTCCTCAAACCCCCCCATGAGCCCCCCCCACCCCAACACCCCCCCTGCCCCTCCACACCCTTGGCTGTAAACAGATCCACTTCTGCTGTGGGATTCCCATGGGAATCTAGGATCTCCTGGGCCACGATCTTCTGGATGGACATGGCTGTGTGGGGTAGGGGACCCAGGGGTCAAAGCCAAGGTCAAGGGCATCCCAGCCTGACCCTGGACTCCACAGAGGCCCCCCCCCCCCCAGCTCCCGGGGATGGAACCCCTGTGTCCAGGTGCCCTGAGCGGGCCCTATGTCCCCCCATCCCACGGGGGACCCTGAGTGAGCCCAGACCCCTCTCCCCAGCACCCGGGACATTCAAAGGGGCCCAGGGCGGGTCCAGGCCCCTCTCACCCAGTGCTGCCTCTGCCTGGGACCCTTCCACCTCCCCCACAGGGGCCGCCGGGATAATTTATCCCCTTCTCTTTGCCCCTCTCCCCTGGAGGGACCGTGGTCAAATTGAGTCCCTGCTGGGGGTTAGGGGTGGTGCCCCAAGTGCCCGGGGCTGGTAGCACTTGGCGATGGTCCTTGGGCGTCTCCCCCTGGCTTTGGGGCTATTTTTAGCCCCCCTTAAAGGTCACGATAACACGACCCCCAGCCGGGGGGCTGGAGCACCGCCTGAAGGCCCTGGGAGAAACAGCCCCAGCCAGAAGGGGAGGGGGCGAATTGGGGGGACAAGGTTTTGGGGGTGCAGAAGGTCCTTTGCGGGGGGGGGGAGTTCAACCCCGAAGGACTACCGAAGGGGGGGAGGGGGGCGACTCAGCCCCATGGGCCCCACAGCGTGGGGGAGGGGCGGTGGCTTTGACCACTTCCCGGGGAACTTCTCGCCGGGGGGGCGGGTCCGGGCCTTTTATGGGGGGTGGAACGGACGCCCTCACGAGCCCTCGACCCCCCCAATCCGGCACTGGGGGTCGTGGCACCCTCGGCCCCCCTCGGGGAGAGACGATCCCGAACGCCTTGGTCTCCCCCTTCCCTGTCCTCAACCGCCGGACCCCTCCCCCACTCCGGGGCAGGAAGTGAAACCGCTGCCCCTCCCCCCTCCCCCCGGAAAGTCCCGCCCGGGTCTGAGTCAAACCGCGACCCACGGGGGGAGGGGCGGGAGTCCTGCACCCCCAGACCCACATTGAACTCCCATCCCCCGCTAGCGACCCCCGTTCGGGGCTGCACGTAGGGCCCAGCGCGGGGCGGGGTGTCGCGATAAGGGCGTGTGTGTATCAGAAAAACCGTGATTCACAATATAGGGGGAGGTGGCGCAATAACGGGGGATTCGTTATTAGTCGGGAGGGATCACGATAACCGCGGGGCTGTCGCGATAACGGGGGGGGAGTCGGACTAACGGGGGAGAGGGAGCACAATAAGGGGTGGGGGTCGAGGTTAACGGGGAGGGTCGGAATAACGGAAGCGAGTGTCGGGATACTGAGGGGGTGTTTGAATAACGGGGGCCGATGCGTCGTGATAATCGCCGGATCCAGAATACGAGGGGATTGCATTGAGGGGAGGTGTGGGCGCAATAAGGGAAGGGTTCACAATAATGGGAGTGCGGGCATCGCGATAACAGTGGGGGCTGGGACAACGCGGGGGATCGCAATGGGAGGAAGACGTCGCGACAATGAGGGAAGGGTCGCGATACAAAGCCCCCTCCCCCCTCCCCCCCCCATCGCCGCGCGCCCTCCGGGACGCGCGGGGCGTTCCCGTCCCTTCAGGCCCCGCCCCTTCAGGCCCCGCCCCCTGCCGTCCCCTATGAAAACCGCCGCGCGGCGCCGCCGCCGCTTCTCCGCCGCCGCCGCGCTCGGGTCGCACTGCGCCGGCGCCGGACGAAAACCCCGCCCCTTCCCAGGCGCAGCCCCGCCCCCCGCGGCAGGCCACGCCTCCCCGCCCCGCCCGCCCGCCCGCCGCCGCCATGAGCGGGTGGGCGCCCTACGTGGAGACGCTGCTGGCGGACGGCACCTGCCAGGATGCCGCAATCGTCGGCTATCGCGACACCCCCGCCGTCTGGGCCGCCGCCCCCGGCAAGACCTTCGCCAATATCACGGTGAGAGGCCGGGACTGGCGGGGGTGGGGGGGGGGGCTAGCGCGCCGAGGCGTTTCCCGCCCAAGCGCGCGGAGGGCGGGGGGACCCAGTGGCCGCTGAGGGGCGGGGCTGACCCCCCCCCGCCCCTCCCGCGACGGGCTCCGGGAAGGACAAAAAAGGGAGAAAAACGCAAAAGCGCCAGCGTGGAGCGCGGGGGGTTGGGGGGGGGGGGGCGGCGGCGCGGGCGCTGCCCATGCCCGGGGACCCGGTGCCGGGGGAGGGCCGGTGCTGGGGGGGCTCTGGGGCCGGGGGGGGGGTCCCGGCGGCGAGGCAGTCCCCTCCTTAACCCCGTTTCGAGCACTTTGGGGGGGGTCGCAGGCGGCCGGGGAAGGGGGGATGGGCGAACACCACGTGGTTGGACGACCTCCCTCTCCACTTCCCATCTATTTTATTGCGGTCCCCTAAGTGAATGGCGGGGCTCTAGTCGGGGAGGTGGGGGGGGGGGGTGGAGGAACCCCTCCCCACTTAAAAACCCTCTAAAAATGCACGGAATGCGGCCACTTCCCGGTGGAGGAGGGGCGGCCGGGGCTTCCTGTGGGGGAGGGGCGGCGCGCGCGCACCCCCCCTCCCCCCTTCCCCCCACGGAAATGGGGGGGGGGAGGAGAGAAGTTTGGGGAGGCCCATGGTGGGAAAGGGGAGCTACCGGACCCCTGGTTCCTGTGTAGGGTCATGGGGGATTTACGGGGGGTCCCCAGGGCCCACGGGTCACAGGTTGCGGGTCACGGGGGAGTCATGGGGGTCGCAGGACGCCTGGGCCACCCGGGGGACTATGGGGGGGGCTCATGGGGGTCCCTGGACTTAAGGTCCCGATGGGGCTCTCTGGGTTAACACTGGGTTAAATGTAGGGTCCCTGGGGGGTTCGTTTGAGGGGTCCCTTATGGGGTTCCTGGGGGGCTGTTTTTGGGGTTCCTGACCTGTTCTCCCCCGTGGTAGCTGGTGGAAGCATTGGCTCTGGAGGGTCTCGAGTTTTGGGGGGTTACGGGGATCCTCGGATCCTCTACTTGGGGTTCCCTTGGGGATCAGGGGTCAGACGTGGGGTCCCTGCCGGGAGTAATAGGGATCCCAGGACACCTGGGTCCCTTTTATGGTCATGGAGTGGGAGTTATGAGAGTCCCTGTTTGCCGAGTGCCCTGTAGGGGCCCTGCCCGGGGGTTTGGCGTCTGCGTTTGGTTTTGGTGGTCCCTGGGTGGGCCTTTGGGGTCCTCTTGACCTGTCCCCACCCTTGTCCGGCCTGCAAAAGTGATGGACCTTGAGCAGGGGGAGTTATGGCAGTCCCCAGACAGCTGTGTTCTTTACGGGGTCACGAGTGGGTTTTGGGGGTCTGGGGTCTGTTTTTGGGGTGCCCCCTTGACCCTTGTACCAACAGCCAGCGGAGGTGGCGGCACTGGTGGGCCCCGAGCGGGGGCCACTGCTGGTGCAGGGACTGACGCTGGGGGGGCTGCGCTGCTCCGTCATCCGGGACTCGCTGCTGGTGGAGGGGGAGCACAGCATGGACCTGCGCACCAAGGGGGCTGCCGGAGCGCCCACCTTCAACATCACGGCCGCCATCACCAACAAAAGTGAGGGGCCCCCTGGAACCACCCCCGTGTCACCCCCATCACCCTCCCCAGCACACCCCCTGCCATCCCCTTCCCCTGTGATCCCTCCACCTTCAAAATCACCAACAAGAGGAACCTCCCCCTGGAACCACCCCATCACCCTGTATCACTCCCCACCCCCACACTCTCCTGTCACCCTTTATTACCTCCTGACCTGTTCCTGTCACCCCCCGTGACCCCAAGCCTCCGCACGTGCCCCCCACGTATCTCATGGCCTCACTGTGTCACCCCAAGCAGTTGTTGCTCCCCAGATACCCCCCCCCGCCCCCATGTCACTCTGTGTCCTCTCCCCCACACAACTCCACCTGGCCACGTCACCTGCTGCCCTCTCACCTGTGTCACCCCTGACCTGCTTCCCGTTAATGTCCCCCCTCCCCCTTGCCCCAAGTCCCCCCAGATTACCTGTCCCGGGGTCCCTTCATCCCATCTGTTGCTTCCTGCCCCTCTCCCCTCTGTCTGTCTGGGGATTGATGGGGGTTTTGGGGGATTGGGAATGACGCCCCCCCACCTTATGCCCCTACCCCCACAGCCATCGTGCTGGCCATGGGCAAGGAGGGAGTCCACGGTGGCTGCGTCAACAAGAAATGTTATGAGATGGCCAATCACCTGCGGCGCAGCCAGTACTGAGGGGGCTTGGGGGGACCCCCGGGACCCCCTCGGGGACCCCTGGACCCCCAGGGACCAGCAGGAGCCGCCAGGGACCAGCAGGACCCCATCCTCAACTCCTCTGTCACCACCCCGATCCCCGCTGCCGGCAGCAATAAAGTGCCCTTGTGGGGAGTCGCTGCGGGTCGGGGATTTCAGGGATCTGGGTGCTGTGGGGGAACCTCGATGCGCGGCCGGGGCCATGGGGCGCGGTCCTGCCCTCCACCCAGGGCGGGGAGGCCTCCCCGGATACCCGGGTCCAAGGGTGCTGCCGTGCCCCAGGGGGACAAAGTCCGCGATGGGGCGGGGGTGATGCCTCAGCACCCGCCCCGTGACCTCCCCCCAGACTCTCAGGAGGCAAAGTTTGGAGGCAGAGGCTTTATTGGGGGGCTGCACTGATGGCAGGGGCTGCACCAGCAGCAGGGGGGAAGTCAGTTGGGGGTCCAGACAGCAGCTGGGGGGGCGGCAAGATGGAACAAGGGGGCTGGGGGACATTTGGGAGGAACAGAAAGGGCCTGTGGGGAATTGGGGGGCAGGAACTCTAGATATTCTGGCAAATTGTGAGGGGGGGCCCCAGGTGTTCAGGCAGTGGTGTGGGGCAGAGGTGGGGATTGGGGAAGTGGTGGGATGGGGTGATTTGGGACAGAGGTGGGGATTGGGGAGGTTGGTGGGATGGGGTGATGAAGGGCAGCAGTGCGGATGTGGGGGGATGGGGTGGGGCAGAGAGAGATGGGGAGGCTGATGTTGGGTGAAGAAGGTGGCGTAGGGCAGAGATGGGGATGTGGGAAGGTGATGTGGGGCAGGATCAGGCGTCCGGGCAGGAGGAAGCGGCTCCGGTGCCATCGAGTCCATATAAGGGCAACGTGGTGGCTCCGGCGCTTCCTGTTCCCCCCCCTCCCCCCCGTCTGACTCACGGACGTGGGGGGGAAGGGCCCACAGTTGCCCCACGGGGGGAATTGGGGTATCGGGAGTTGGGCCGTGGGCCGGATGGAGTGTCAATCCCTCCGACCCCCTCACCCAGCATGGAGGGACCCAGGTGTTGGGGCCCCCTGCATGCCTTTGCCCCTACCATGAGGTGACCCCCATGGCTGTGAGGTTGGGGCACACCAGCACCCCATCACTGTCACCTGTGGAGCCATGGCACCCCTACATCCTGTAGGACAGTGTCATTGCCTCCCTCCCACCCCGTGTCCAGGTGACCGCGTCACCTGTAGCACCCTGACACCTGCAGGATGGTGGTGTCACCTGTGTCATCCCTGACAGCGTCTGCCCTCTGGTGTCCCCGACAACCCTCAACACCTGAGGGGACCCCAAAACTGCGGCGGGGGGGGGGGGCTGGAGAGGAGGGACAGGGTTTGGAGGGGAATAGAAGTGCTAGGGATGGGGGTGGTCTCCAGTACCTCACCAGTGACTCCCAGTTGGAATCGATAGTAGGGGTTAGTGGGAGGTACCAGTACGGGTACGGGGACTCCGAGGGACCCCGGTGCTGACCGATGCACCCAAGAATGCCCCCAGTGCCCTCCAGTAGACCCAGACTGCCTCCACTGCCCCCCAGTGCCCGTCAGTCGCACCCAAGGAGCCTCCCAGTGACCCCCAGTGCACCCGAAGTGCCTCCCAGTGACCCCCAGTGCGCTCAAAAGTGCTTCCCAGCATACCCACAGAGCCTTCCAGTGCCTGACAGCGCCCTCCAGTGTCCCAAATGCTTTCCAACATCTCCTAGTGCGTCCCAGTACCCCCCAGCACTCACCGGCTGGAACAGGACTGGCGAGGCATCACCCCACGACGCTGAGCAGCGGCGGGACCGAGTGCGGGAAGTCCCGGTCGCCGACCCCTCCCGCCGCCACCGGTTCCTCTCAAGCCCCCCAAGATGGCGGAATCTCGCGAGAGAGGGGCGAGGCTACTCAGCACCTGCTTTCGCCCTAGCCAATCCCCTGGGTTACTGAACAATTCCTCTTCCCGCCTAAACGCTTCCCACCAATCGGAGGCGTGAGGAGGGAACGCGCCCTGGGGCGCGCGGCCACGCCCGCTCCCCTCAGAGGCGGCGCTGCTCCGCAAAGCCGCGCTCCCTGCGCGGGGCCCCCGCCCCGGCGCCGCGCACGCGCCTCGCGCAGGCGCACTGGCGCCGCGCCCCCCCCCCCCCCCCCCCGAGTCACCTTGGGGCGCCGCCGGTGCCGGACCCCGCGCGCCCCCCACGCCCCCGGTACCAGGGCCCGGCCGCGATGGCGGCGGCGCCGGCGGCTGAGAGGCCCAAGACCTCCCCGAAGTCCGTGAAGTTTCTCTTCGGCGGCCTGGCCGGGTGAGAGCCCCCCCCCCACCCCACCCCCGCCAAACCGAGATATGTCCCCCGTCAAAACCGCGATCCCGCACTCCCAAACCGAGATTCCCCCGCCCAGACCTTTCAGCTCGCCCCTAAACTCCCTTCAGCCGCCGAAACCACCCCCGATGCCCCTCCTAACCCCTCAGCCCCCCCATCCTTTAGCTCCCCCCGATCCCCAATTGCCTGCCCCCCACAGCCTCCCCAATTCTTTCTGAGTCCCTCAAATGCTCCCCAAGCCCCCTGCAGACCCCCCCAAGCCCCAGTGCCCTCCAAAATCAATTCAAACCCACTGAACCCTTTCAAACCTCCCGAAATCCCATCCAGCTCCCCGCAAGACTTCCCTGTGCCCCCCGCCAGAGATCCCCAAAACTCCTTCAGACTCCCTCCTCACCCCAGGTTTCCTCCGAGAGGGCTGTGGGTGGATTTGGGGGGCTGTGGAGAGCGGTGTGAGTATTTTTGGGGTCCCCCTGACGCTCCCTGACCCCCTTTCTTTAGGATGGGGGCCACAGTCTTCGTGCAGCCCCTGGACTTGGTGAAGAACCGGATGCAGTTGAGCGGGGCCGGGGCCAAGGGCCGTGAGTACCGGACGTCCCTGCACGCCCTGGGGTCCATCCTACGCCACGAGGGACTGAGGGGCATCTACACGGGGTACGGGCCCTCCAAAACACCCTGCAACCACCCTGAACCTCCAATTCCCTGGGACATCTCTTGAACCCCCAAACCCCACGTCCCTGGACACCCTGGGGTCCATCCCATGCTACAAGAGGTTGCCGGTCATCTACGTGCGGTACAGACCACCCAAAACCTCAAAACCCCAAGCATCTGCAAGCCTTGTGACCCTTTCCTGCCCTCCCATTTTTGGGACCCCTGCCATTCTCTGTGTTCCCCCAGGCTCTCGGCGGGGCTTCTTCGCCAAGCTACCTACACCACCACGCGCCTGGGCATCTACAGCGTCCTCCTGGAGCGTTTTGGGGGGGCTGATGGGACCCCCCCTCCGTTCCTGGCCAAGGCAGCCATGGGCATGACAGCAGGAGCCGCGGGGGCCTTCGTGGGGACCCCAGCTGAGGTGGCCCTCATCCGCATGACAGCTGACGGCAGGTGAGCCCCTAATCCTCCAAAAAATACCTGTGCCCCCTTCCACCCCTCCCCCCCAAGTATGCTTTTTTTACCAAAATCCCTTTCTTTTGCCCCAAATCCCAGGCTGCCCCCTGGTGAGCGCCGCGGGTATCGCAATGTGTTCGACGCCCTTGTGAGGATGGCAAGGGAGGAGGGGGTGCTCACGCTGTGGAGGGTAGGTGGGGGCTGGGGGACCCTGAGATCCTCCATGACTCCCCTGCTGCCTTCCCAGGGGTGCAGGGGCTGGCCTCATGCTATGGGGGGGAAGCCGGGTGTCCCCCACACTCCCGCCTCCCACCCCAGTTCCGTATCCCCGCTGTGGTGAGGGAGGAGAGCGGGGTCTGGGGGGGAAAGCGGGGATGCAGGGGGCGATGTGGTGGGGTCTAGAGGTGCACAGGACTCACCCAACCACCCCATTTTCTCCCAGGGCTGTATTCCCACCATGGCCCGTGCTGTGGTGGTCAACGCTGCCCAGCTTGCCTCCTACTCCCAGTCCAAACAATTCCTGCTTGACTCTGGTGAGTTCAGGGTGGGGGTCTGCCGTGGGGAAATCCCAAATCCTGGGGCCGTCTCCCCCCATTCCCCTTTGATGTTTTGGGGTGCCCCCAGGGCATTTCCGCGATGACATCCTGTGCCACTTCTGCGCCAGCATGATCAGCGGGCTGGTGACCACGGCCGCCTCCATGCCCGTCGACATCGTCAAGACCCGGTGGGTTCATTTTGGGGGGGGGGTCCCCCGCTCCCCTTTAGATAATCACAGATGTGACACGTGGTCACTCCACTCCAAAACGTCGTGGTTTGCCCCTAAATTTTTCCCAACAGGATCCAGAACATGCGGACAATAGATGGGAAACCCGAGTACCGCAACGGGCTGGTGAGTGAGCAGGGTTTAGGAGGGCTACACCGTTTGGGAGTCCCCAACAATTTAGGAGGGGCTCCTCTGTCAATTTTGGGAGGAGTCCCCTTTCATGCGGGGGGTTTCACACCATGTTGGGGGTGTTCCACATCATTGGAGGTGGGGGAGAAATTCAGGTCATTTTGAGGAGATGCCTGTAATTTTGGGGAGCTCTCCCCTGGCATTTGGGGAAGGCTCCCCACTATTTTGGTGGGGTGGGGATCCCTCATTTTTGGAAGGTTTCTCATAGTTTTGGGAGGTTTCCCTATCATTTTGAAGGTGTGCATGTTATTTCAAGAAAGCTCCCCATCCTTTTGGGAGAGCATCCATGTTGTTTTTCAGAAGGTTTCTCCATATTTTGGGGGTCTCCCTGACATACTGCTCTTCCCCCCCCCCAGGATGTGCTGCTGAAGGTGGTGCGGTATGAAGGCTTCTTCAGCCTCTGGAAGGGCTTCACCCCCTACTACGCCCGCCTGGGCCCCCACACCGTGCTCACCTTCATCTTTCTCGAGCAGATGAACAAGTGGTACCAGCGGCTCTTCCTCAGCGCCTAACACCCCCCTCCCCCCAGTGGGTGGGGGGGTTGGGGGGAATCCAACCCGATCCTGTGGGTTCTGTAGGGGCACCCGACCCCCCACGAAGGGGCTTTGGGGGGGGTCTGACCTCTCCCTTAGGTGCTCTGGGGAGGTGGCTCTATAGGAGTGCCTGGCCCCCGTCAAGGCTATGAAGTGGCCCTGGGGCCCTGTGGAGGGGTCTTGTGCCCTGTAAGGGTGCATGACCCACTCCTTGGGGCTATAGGGATCCCTGGGGCTCTATGAAGGGGCCCTGGGCTTGACAGGGGTGCTGGATCCCTCCCACGGGGACAACAGGGGATGCCTTGTCCCTATGGGGCAGCCCTATAGACAGTGTAGGGCACCCTCCCCCTGTGCTCCCCTCCCGCCCCTCTGGGGGTTTTGTTACCAGCCAATATCAAGTTCAAAATGTGGGGCAGGAGCCCCCCCAGATTCCGCCTCCTTCTCTTCCCCCAGCACCCTCGACCTTGTGCTTTGTTAATGAATCATGGATCGTGATCATATAATTAAAGCAAGACCTACAGACATTGGGGGGTGCTTTATCTCTGTCGCACCAGGGACGGGGTCTGTGTCTGTCGCACTGTGGGTGTGGCCTCGCCCCGATCAGGGGTGACAGGAGGGGATGCCAAAGCCGGACCCCAAGAACATCCAGCAGAGGCAGCGGAGCCATTTATTGTTTCCCCCACCAAATTCGGGGGTCCCAGGAGGAGCTCTCCCTCAGACAGGCGGGCCACCATCACCCCAGGGCAGGTCAGAGCCGGCCAGGACTGTCCGTTCCACCCCCTCCTCGGTGATGGCCGCCAGCCTGATGACGCCTCCGCTGGAGCCGTCCCGCACCATCGCCAGGGCCAGCGCTGGGGGAACATGGGTCAGGGACCCCCAAAGACCTTCGTGTTCCCAAATCCCCCTCTGGGACACTCCAAAACCCCTCAGCACTGCCCAAACTCCCCTGTGCCCCCAAATCCTTTTCCAGGACCTTCCAAACCCTTCCGTGTTCCCCAAATCCACTCCCGGGCCACCCCCAAACCCCTCGATGCCAGCCACACTCCTCTGTGCCCCCAAATCCTCTCCCAGGATCCCAAGATCCCTCTCAGGATCCTTCCCTCCACCCCCCCCCGCCCCCCCAAGTTCTCCAGTATCCCCCAAACCCACCACGGGCAACGAATTCCTGGCACTGGGAGCGGCTCATCCCAGACCGGAACGTGGCGTCCAGGAATCCATAGATGTAGGAGCTGCCCGAGCCCCCCACGGCGAAGGGCTGGCGCAGGAGGAGCCCTCCCATTGGCACCATGTATACCTGGGGGGCACAGGGGGGGCTGTAGGGTGCTGTGGGGCAAAGGAGGGGGCTGTGCGGCACTAAGGGGGGACTGAAGGGCAGAAGTAGGTGCTGTGGGGCAGAGAAGGGAATACCGGGAGGCAGAAGGAGACGTGGGGCAGAGCGAGACGCTCCCAGACGGAAAAAAGGACGTTATGGGACAGAAGGAGGGACGCTCCAGGGCAGAAAGGAGAACACTCCAGGGTGGAAACAAGGACATGCTCGGGCAGAAAGAGGAATGCTGCAGGGCAACAAAAGGGGGACACCGGGACTGAAGGGAGCGCACCTGTCCCCCCCTCCGCGGGTCCCAGCCAGCGACAATGATGCCGGCGCTGAGCTCCTCACGGTACCGGTAGCAGCTCTGCTGGAAGAGGCGGGCGGCCGTGCGCACCCGTGGCGGCTCCTCCAGCTCCACGCTGTGGGGCAGGGCCAGGTGTGGGGCCGGGGGTTGGCCCCACAGCCCCCCCGGCCCTGCCCCACGCCCACGGGGGATACCTGTGGAAGGCCAGCTGATAGGCCACGGCGTCGGCCACGGCCTGCGTGTCGGCTGCCGAGCCCGAGCGGCAGCAGAAGATTCGGTCGTGGACGGGGGTCAGTTTGTCCGTCACCCGGTTGGCCACATAGGACCTGCGGGACACCATGGTGATGTCACCTCCACGGCCCCCCGGCAGCTGGAGGTGACACCACAGCAACAGGCACTGGGTGACAGCAGCGTGATATTCCCGTAACAACCCCCCAGGGTGACACCGCAAGAGGAGCGACGAGCTGGAGGTGCTGAGAAACCCCCGGAAAGCAGGCGTCGGTCCCAAAAAGATGCCGGAATTTCATTGGGCACAAAGCGCCGGGTTTTACAGGCAAGGGACATTGTGGCATTTGCTGTGCCAATGAGCAAAAAAAAAAAAAATAGGGCAGGAAATCCCAGAAAGCCCGGGATAAGCCCCGGGAAACGCTGGGAAACGGATTTTATAAGATTACCAGGATGGAATCAATAAAAATAATTCAGGTTTTGCTCAAAGATCTGAGGCATCGGAAAGAATTTTTCCATATAATGGACCCAAACTTATAACAATGATAGTGTGGGAAGCGTCCCGTATTTTACAGATGAATTGAGAATTATGGGACAGAGAAGGATTCAGGAAACCCTTTGGATTGGGCAATTTTAACACACGGGATTTAAATCAAATTTTTACCACCACACCGGGGAATGGTTCTCTGGGATTTGAGAACTCCCCTGAAAAGAGGAAAAATGGTTTGAAAAATGGGATCCCTGGAGAGAAATCCAAAGACTGGGACCGAGAACACAAGCTTCAACCTGAGAATGCTTTTGCAGGACTTATTCCACATAAATAAAGGATTCTTAGATGATTTTGGTGATGGAAAATGCCTGTCAGGTGTGACATTGATACCTGAGACATCTGGGACCCTGCCCACAGCTTTAGGGGTGGCTTCCCAGTGACGTCACGGTGACGCCATGACAAGAGTGACAACCCCATGACAGGATCCGGGACTCCCCGTGAGGTCACTGAGGACGTCACGGCCCGTGGCGCTCACCCGGTGGTGGTTCGGGAGTCGGCCCCGATGACGACGCCTCCATCGAACTCCACGGCCATGATGGTGGTCTGGGGGGAGGGAAGGGAGGGGCTGCGCTGCGAGTCCCTGCCCCACAGCAGCCCCTGCCCCGCAGAAACTACCCCGCGCCCCACAGAAACCCCCTTCCCGCAGAACTCCCCGACCCACAGCAACTCCTCCCTCCCCAGAGAAACCACCCCGTGCCCCATAGTACCCCCCTCCGGGGGGTCCCTCTGACCCATATTCCCCTTCCCGCACCCTTTGGGAAACTCTCCGCTCCGCCAGCCCCTTCTGTCCCGTACCCAGCCCCAAGTCCAGCCTCAGCCACACATCGGAGACCCTCTGCCCCCCAGCCCGCCCCCTCCACCCCGTGGCGGGTTCTCCTGGGCCGTAACATCTCCATCCCTCCTCGCCCATCGCGAGTCCGCAGCGCTCCAAGTGGGTCCCCCGCCGCCCCTCGGCCCACTCACGCCGGTGCTGACGGGCTCCGCCGTCCACTCCCGGTGCAGCCCGGCGGGGCCTGACGCGGCCCGCGGCTCCCACACCGTCACCGCCGCCATCTTCCCCCGCGCTTTACGGCAGCCTGGTCGGCACGGCGCGGCTGGCTCGATGCTTTACGTCAGCGCGGCAGGAGCGGCGGGGCGGTAGCCATGCTTTACGGCAGCGTGGCGCCCGCAGCGGCGGTCGTGCTTTTTCTCGGAAAAAAAATCCCCCGACTTTCTCCCCCGACCTGGAATTCCCACGCCCGCCTCTCCTCGCGCGCGGCTTCGCCCCCCCTCGCGTCCACCCCGTGCAGTGGCCCCCGGTCTGACCGGCGAGGATGAGGAGGGGGCGGTTGCTGCTGGGGCTTGACTGCGGGGAGGCGGATCTGGGCCGACGGGAGCAGGGAGCTGCTGGTGGGCAGGGCCCGAGCGGGGAGTCCCGGGAGGCCTCTCAAGGAAGGATGGTTGGAACATCGCGCAGGGGCTGGGGGAGCACCCGGATGTACCTGGTCATGGAACGTAGCTCCAACAAAATGCCGAGGGACAAAGAAAAGGCCAAGGGGCAGCACCTGAGCAGGCGGAGCAGCGGGGGGGGGGGGGGGGCATAGGGGGAATCTTTCTCCTTTACCCTTCAGATTTCATCTTGTCAGTCTCTCCGCAGTGCCCCCTGTTAAAAGCTGCAATTGTTTATTAAACTATGGAGGTAGACAAGTTATCCTCTGTGGTTGAAGGAGGATACGCTTGCAGAATTAGCCCATATATCCGGAACAATATGAATTGCCAAAGATGTGCCATTGCAGCCTGTAAAATATGTAGTGCCAAATATGTACTGCTTCCGCTTATGTTATGTAAGTAAAGAGATAAAATACCAAATATGGGAGAGAAAAACAGGGGTCATCCAGAGGACTATGGAGGAAGACCTCTGACTTCAGCCTCAACGACCACCAGAAGGCAGATGAAGACCCCCTAGCAACACAACGCACATGCGCAGAGAAACTAGATAACAACCACCTGGAAAGACAGGAAAAGCGGAAGAAAAACCGTATATAAGGACTCTGTACAAGCTAGAAAACGTGGCAGTTAGTGGAGTGGAGACTCCCCTGTCACCCAGCGCTGCTTTTGCTCACATTCTACTTGCATAATTACTAATAAATTTCATTTATTAAACTAAGAGTGCATTGCTCTTATTGTTGCGCACTCTTAACACCCCCAGTCCCTCTGAAGTGCCCTCAGCCCCTCCAGAATAAAACGGCCGATACAACGAGAAAAAGGGGTTTAAATAAATGGAAAAATTCCTTTTTCTGTTGTTGTCCGCATTTAAACCGGGGAGGATCTCCCTTCACTTGCAATTTTAAGGGTATCAATTGAAGGAAAACCTGCCTTTTCCAGGATGTTAGGGATACCAGTTGTCAGAGAATCCCATTTTCCATTTGTTTTCGCTAAAAATAAAATAAGGGAAAAACATTCACCATGCCATTTTATGGGTTTAGATTGAGGGTAAGCCCTCCGTGTTCATCATATTAGGGTCTAAATTAAAGGGAAAGCCCTGTTGTCCCTCCTTCTTAAGGGTTGAAATGGAGAGAAAAATCCCCCTTTTCCCATCATTTGAGAGATAGAAAGAGCAGTGAAAACTCTTTTTTTCTGATATCTTAGATGATTAAATTAAAGGGAGGAACCCATTTATTTAATTTAACTTGAGGAAAACCACCCCATTTTCACTCATTTCAGAGGATTAAATTGAAGGAAAAGCCCAACACTCAGCATTCTAAGAGTTTAAATCAAGCTGTTCCCGTACATTTCGCAGCGCTTCTACGCGCGCCCCGACAACCGGTCTCTCACGAGGGAGCGGTCCCGGCCCGTACATAAATTCCGAGGCAGAGCAGAAATTTCGGCACCTGGGGCCCGGCTGGGAGGATGGTTCTTCTCCACAGGAAAGGAAGTTGGGCAGCTCAGGGCTCTGGCTGGACTTGACCCCTCGAGAGCTACCTCTCACCTGTCCCTGAGAAACCGGGTTTCCAGGATTTCCTTCCCGCAGGAAGGAGCCATCGTTCGCAGCCAGGTGCCCACGGCACAAAAGGGGATATTGCTTTTGGCAATAACAGGATTCCACCTCCTAAAATTGTGAACGTCGCAGACAAAAGCTGCCGGGAACTAGGGCACCCCCAGTTGTCCCCTCAAAACTGGCAAAGGGTTAGGGTTAGGTTTGAAAAAACCTGAAAGGCAAAAATCATCCACACAAGGTTAGAACCATTCCACGCGCGCACTCTCACAGACAGACACAAGCAGACGCAGACAGACAAACCCTCAAATGCAGTCACACGCCCTTCAGCTTACACCCACGCTGCAGCCCTTACTCAAAACCCTCTACTGACAAAGACGCTTCGACACACCTGCTGGCCGCCGTTCCTCAACGTCGAACGGTACATTCCGGGAAAATCAGTAGCTTCGGTGACTGCGGAGAGCCGAAGCTGCCTCGGGGACCTGCGAGACAACGTGAGGCAGTCCACGAGCGGCCGACAGCTAGGAGTTATCCCCACGCAGAGCCCGCAAATTTCTGCCCAAAACCCCATAGAAAAGAGACAAACCATTAAGTTTTGTAACTGTTCTACCTAACCGTGACTCTACGTGCCGGGGCAGGGCGGCTCTGACCCCGAGCGGCGCACACCAAATATAAGCAAAGATGATGCGAGGGCTCGAGATGACTCTCTGGAAGGTTAATTCTCGAGCCCAATAGGCTTCGAGGCGACAGAACCTACCGAACTACCGCAGTCACGTGGGGAGGGTCTGATACCCTCCCTATAGAAGTCCAAGGGAATGGCACGCGAAAAGAAGGCAGTACCGAAACCGAGAAGGAAAACAGATGAGAACATCTTGTGTACTTCCTCCAGTCTCCAAAAGTAAAAAGGTAAAGAGGCGGGAATAAGCCCGATCCGGGAATGTATGCGAGTAGAGTATGGCCAATACGGCCCGGAACAACACCAATAAAGCATCAAGATGTAACAAAGCCCTGTGACACAGAAGCCGATGCACACAAACAACATGACAGACACAAACCGCTTAACATAGACACAACTCGAAATCGCCCAGCAGTTTCACCTAACGGACCCAAGGTTCCTAGCGCAAGATGAGCCAGAGACCGATGATGCCGACGGAAAGGCAGCTCTATGGCAATAGCACGCGACAGTGCAACGTAACTCCTTAAGAGAAGTTAGCGACAAAGCCGCTAAGAGGATGCTCAAGAAGCTCGGTAGGCCTAGAGAAGGAGGCGACAACCACCGAGTGACCGGGCCGATTGCTCCGGACCCAAAGGCGAGCTCCCCAGGCAAAAAGATCGCCCACGACATCGAGACTCGAAGAAGGCCGATGACGCGAAGCTCGCGAGAATGCAGAGACAGGTCAGAACTGCCCTGCCCAGTGAAGGGTTGGGCGATGCCGAGGAGAAACCCTCTCCCTTTACTTCCCAGCGGCCTGTCCCGCTACAGCCCTCTCCTCTAAGCTAACTTCAAATTGCCTCCTGCGGTTCCAAAGGTTTTTCACTACTCCCGACCACCAGTCCCAACACTTAGCTTTTGGAAGATGAGCGGGCAAAATCCATCCTCAACGGAAAAGAACACGTGGGCACCACAGACGTCGATACGCTCTCTGCGGTCCTCTTCGGCGGCTGCAAAGATGCAGAAAGGAAGTTCAGACTGCAACAAGACGGCCTGAAAGCGACCCCTTCCACAACGCCCCGCTCCCTCCTAACTGCCGAGGCTCATCGCTTACCTGCCATTTCCAAGCTTCAGCTTTGCAGCTGCTCACGGTAGCTAAGATGACAGAACAGGAAACGTGACTGCAGAAGAGTAATCATGGAGGGGCTCCTCCAAACCGCCGCCCCAGCTCACCTCAAATCTTCATTTGACTCTGGGGATTTCCCGGAGGATACCTGCAATAGGAAAATGTACACGCTCAGCGAGCCGCCGCATACCGCTCGCTTATTAGTTGCCCCACCTACATGCCGACTCATCTGTTCGCCTCTGTTCCTTGGCACGTCCAGGGCAGCGGCAGCACCTGCAAAGAAACAAAGCAAAAAAACACGCTAAGGGACTCTAAACCCACAAGCTCCCTGCTCCAATTGAAGTATGCCACACTTCGACCTTAAGCTTGCGCCCACTCGGCACCCTGGGCAGGGACATCTTCGAAATGTACCGCTTAAAATGCACAAGCAACAATGGATGCTTAGAGCTGTACTGGAACTTGACACCCAAGCAATAGCAACTCATTCTGTCCACCGGTCACCGCTCACCTTGCTCCATCAACCTCGACCACTGATATCTGGCTTTACCTCCTAAAAACAAAGACAAAGAAGAGTGCTGTGACATAGCTACCATTTACGTTTGCCCCGCAAACACAAACGGTGACCGACCTTCCTGCAGGAACCTCCTCAGCTGGTATGGGGCACTCTGCCACGGATTTAATCCGTCCGCATCTGAAACAAGGTTATGACAAAAGTCAAAGTGTTGCATGAGAGCTTAACAGCTCCAGCCCTTCTGTGTCAATCCAGAAATACCATCTAGCGTCCCAGCTACACCCTACATCACAAATTTCAAGTCCCCGAGACTTGTCCTATTACACCCATACGCCAAACTGTGCAGCAGGGCAGAGCAGCTCTGGGCCAAATACATGCAGGCACCCGTGACTCAGGACATGACAAACGAGGGGACACAAAGAGGAGAGGAAATTCTTGGCAAGATGATGGCAGGGACCGAGAGAATGAGGAATTAGATGACTTAGGCCAGACTGATGGTGAGCCGACGAGGCTCTAAGAACCCTGGTGGAAGAAGATGCTAAGAGAAGGACTTATTCCGAGAACCGCAAAGACAGATGCCCGAGAATCGTACGGGTAGAATCCTCTAGCTATCTTTGGATTCTTACAAGTCCTCATCCCCTATAATGGATCGTTGCAGTGCACAGCTGTCAGTACAGCTCAGAACAAGATCAGAAAGGACATCCGACTTGATGTTTCTAAAGAGAGACACAATTCCGATGTGCCTCTGAGCTCGCAAGTCAAAGGATCGAGGGTATCAGCGCCGGGCCAAAGAATGCTAAGAGCGGAGATGCTGAGAATAATGCCCAGCGTTTCCCAGAAGCAACTCAAAGGCCTAGAGACAAAAGACCCGCAACACGAGATGCTCAAAAGCTACAGAACGCACAATAGACAAGTGACACACACCGGGACTGCTCTGCCCTGTGCACCTTGGCATTCTGATCAAAAGTGAGACTTTCCCTTTATGGGGCCTTAGGGGCCCCTTCTTGGACATCCCCGCCTCCAAATCTCATTCAAAAATCCCGCCCGGCTAGCCCCGACCCGACACCCCGCTTTCATCCCCTCGACTTATGTCTCGGAGATCCAGGGACGTGAATCCTCCTCGGGCGCAAAGGAAGGCCGCCCCGCGCTCCAGGAAGCTCCTGCCACCGCCAGGACGTTGTCTCTCACTCGGCTCTAATAAAGAAAACCAAACATCAGCGCGTGAACTTAGTGGCACGTGGGCCAAAACCCGACAATCCCACTACTCACTGTCTCCTAAGAAAGACGGGGTCCTCGGGCCACACACTTTGGCTGTGCTCCGAGGCCGACGCCGTCATTGCGGGGTATACCTGCATAAAAACGCGACGAGGTGACGCGGCATTGCCGAAACCGGAGCGGACCCTTGCTCCTCCTCCCTCCCTGACTCACTGCAACTCCTCGGCCGTTGACGAACGCCGCCCAGAAAGCACCTTCGAGGGGAAAAGGGAAAGAGTTCATCACAGAGTCCCGTAATAGTTCCAGAGGGCTCACAAGGGCAACGGGCCAGGTCCATCTGCCAGTCGGCGAGGGGGTTCGGCATAATAACAAGTGGACCGCCTAAAACATACAAACAGTAACAGATGCCTAGAGTTGTACCAGAAGGTGTCACCCAAGCATCAGCAACTCCTTCTGCCCACCAGTTGCTGCTCACCTCGCTCCATCGACCTTGACTGCTGGTATCTGGTTTACCTCCTAAAAATAAAGACAAAGAACAATGCTGTAACACAGCCACCATTTACACCTTCTCAGCAAAACCAGACGGTAACCGACCTTCCTGCAGGAACCCCATCAGCCTGCATGGGGTGCTCTGCCACGGATTTAATCCGTCTGCATCTGAAAGAAAGCGATGACAAAACTCAAAGGGCTGCATGAGAACTTAACAGCTCCAGCCATCCTGGGTCAATCTAGGAATACCATCTAGAGGCCAAACTACACCTTACATTACAGATTTTAACTCCCTGGGCCTTGTCCTATTACACCCATATGCCAGGCTGTGCAGCAGGGCAGAGCAGCTCCCGGCCAAACCCAAGCAGGCACCCGTGACACAGGAGATGACAAACAAGGGAACATGACAAGGAGAGAAAACTCTTAGACAGAAGAACGATCACAAGGATCAAGAGAATGCCAAATGACATGACCTAGGCCAGACCGATGGTGAGCCGAGGAGGCTCCAAGAACACTGGAGGAAGAAGATGCAAACAGAAGGACTTATTCTGAGAACCGCAAAGATGGATGCCTGAGAACCGTACAGGTGGAACCCTCCACTTGTATTTGCATGCTTACGAGTCCTAACCTGCTATAATGCATCATTGTGGTGCACAGCTGTCGATACAGCTCAGAACAAGACCTGAAAAGAAGTCTGACTCGACGCTTCTAAACAGAGGTGCAATTCGAGTGCGCCCCCAAGCACGCGAGTCAAAGGTTCGACGCTATCAGCGCCGAGCCAAGGAACGCAGAGATCAGAGATGCTGAGAATGACCCCCGGCCTTTCCAATAAGCCCCTCAAAGGGCTAAGGGAAAAGACACGCAAGACGCCCAGAAGACAGAGAATGCACTATAGACAAGTGACACACATTGGGACTGCTCTGCCCTGCACACCTCAGCACTGTGATCAAAGGCGAGACTTTGCCCTAAAGGGGCCTAAGGGGCCCCTTCTCGAACATCCCCATCTCCAAAGCTGATTCAAAAACCCCTCCCGGCAAGCCCTGACCCGACACACCGCTTTCACCCCCTCTGTGGATTGTAACCCTTGACTTATCTCTCGGCCATCCGGAGATGTGAATCCCTGTCGGGCACAAACGAAGGCTGCCTCGCCGTGTAGGAAGCTCCTGCCGTTGCCAGGCTGTTCTCTCTCAGCCGGCTACAACAAAGAAAACCAAACCAAACATCAGAGCACGAACTGAGCGGCACCTGGGTCAGAACCCCACAACTCCTGTACTCACCGTCTCGTAAGAAGGCCGGGCTCCTCGGGCCGCACGCTTCGGCCGCGCTCCGAGGCTGACGCCGCTGTCGCAGGGTATGCCTGGGTTAAGAGGAGACGAGGGAATGTGGCATTGCTGAAACTTGAGCTGACCCTTGCTTTTCCTCCCTCCCTCGCTCCCCGACTCACCGCAACTCCTCGGCCGGTGCCAAAGGCTGCCTGGACAGTACCCTTGAATGGAAAAGGTAAAGGCTTCGTCGCAGAGTCCCGTAACACTTCTGGAGGGCTCCCGAGAGTGGCGAACCGGGTCCATCGGCTGGTCAGCGAGGGGGTTCAGCATAATGAGCAGATGGCCTAAAACACTCAAACAATAACAGATGCTTGGAGCTGAACCAGAACCTGACACCCAAACAATAACAGCTCCTGTCCACGGGTCGCCACTCACCTCGCTCCATCGACTTGACTGCTGCTATCTGGCTTTCCCTGTTGGAAATAAAGGCGAAGAACAATGCTGTAACACAGCCACCATTCACACCTCCCCTGAAAAGCTGAACACTAACTGACCTTCCTGGAGGAGAAGGGCCAAATCAAAATGCAAAGTCCTGTACCGACATAGGGTCCGAAAGCATCACACTGCCAGTTTAACTTCCCTCTGAAACCGCTGCACTGCGACCTCTTTCTGCAGTGGTCTCTGTCATACTGGAGTAGTGGTTTGAATTCTGCAGACCACCTGTAAAACACAGAAAACAAAGGACGCTTATAGTTCCATCGCTAATACAACAACTCTGGTAGCACCCAGTTGTGTGCTGGAATCAATACTCATCTCGGCTGCCGGTATTCACCGGGCTCACGGTCCCCCCGGTGCCGATACCCAGCCGTGCCGAGTGCTTTGCATCTTCAGAATTAAAGGAAAAGCCAAACGATGAGGTAAACACAGAGCTGAAAGTCAGGCCGCCGCTCAGGGGTTGGGTGCCGCGGTCCTCCGGCCTCCTCCGTTCGTATCGGGTTTACATCCTATCCCTCTGTCTCTGCAAAAAGATTATTTGTCAAAGTCACTCAGACACACAGGGAAAGCTTAACCTTTCCCAAGTTCTCATTTCTCAAAGCAAACCTCCTCAGATCCGAGAAGAGCCTGCATTAAGACAAATACCTAGAGGACTGCAAGGTGCACCTGCTGTCTCAGCCCACCCCTGAATAGACCAGCCATGGTTGCTCTGTCTGAGGTGCAGCTCGGGTGGCTAGGCAAAGCTCAAGGTTACCTGTAAAATCTTCTTTCTATTCCACCTACTCCTCACTCTATTCCACAGGGCAGAGCAGTTCCAAGCTAAACACCAACTCAAACAAGACATTATGCTACAAGCAGCATGACAAGAGAATGATAAAAAATAGCTCTCGGGAAGAAGAATGACAGCGAGGACTGAGACGACGCCAAAAAAGATGACCGATGGCACGGCAACGGTGGATGGAAGAGGCTCTAAGGAGCAGAAGAAAAGACTGTAACAGAGTGACCCGTTAGAAGAGCTGTCGGTCACGATGATCAAGACGGCTGAGAGACAATGCTGTGTTCAGAATGCTCCCCATATCCTTATGGTCTTATAAGCCCCAGGACACTATAGCTCACAGCTGGAAAGGACGGACAGCAACACGGCCGGGAACGAGGTCTTTTCTGAGATGCAATTCCTAGATGTGGCCAAGCCCGCCGGTAAAGAACGAACGATATCGGCGTCGTGCCGAGAAGCACAAACATTCAAGAACCTATAGATGACAGCTGACACTCGGGATAAGGCCCTCAAGGGAAAAAGCAGAGATATCTGAGCCATGGGATCCCATAAACACGCTAGACAACACACAACAGACTAGAACTGCTCTGCCCTGCACACCCAACGGTTGCAATCAAAAGTAGAGCCGCTCCCTTTAGCTGTCCTAAGAGGCCCCTCAGAGAGCATCCCTTTCCCCTCTGCTAATTTTTAAACCTCTCCCAGGAATTTCCAACCCACTACCCTGCTATCATCCCATCTGGGGCTCGTGGCCTCCGACTTATCTTTCAGATAACCGATGACATGAATCCACGTCGGACATGAAACGAGTCCGCCTCGGCCATCTCAGAAGGCCCCACGATCACCGGTTAGCTTCTTGGTCTGCTACGGTAAAGAAAACCAAAATCAATGCACGAGTTTAATGGCACATGGGCCAAACACCAAGATGGCTACTCGCCCTGTCGCAAGTGTGCCGGGGTCCTGGAGCCTAAGGCTTCATCCCGAGTCTAAGGCTGCGGTCGTTATTACAATGGGCACCCAGGTTAGCGAGAGACAAAGCTACGTGGCCTTTCTTTACGTGCCATAAGACACGTAAATGCATCTTCTGTGCCTGTGGAAAAGCCTTAATGGCCCCCAAACAGACACCATTTCCCACTGTGCTACCTTCAAAACCCCTCCACCGTAACTCCTAACCCAGTACCCCGCTCACCCTCCCTCTCCCAGTCACAATCCTCCCCTTTACCCATTGGAAAGCCTCAATCTGAGACATCATCTCTGACACAGGGCAGATTATAGGAGAAAGTTTCACGAAGGATGTCTGGACTTCAGGAGGCTCTCTTGAAAGCTGTTTATTGCATAGGCGAAGTTACAGCAGTTCAGGGAGCGGGTATCCAGAGCCAGCCCTACAGCTGCCAGCTCCAGCTGTGGGCATACCTGGAGCCGCTTTCTGTTCAAGTTACAAAGCATTCTAGACTTTTCTTTGCAGAGTATCTTAACACATAACAACCAATAAGCACCATACCCAATACCTTTACATTTGCCTATAGCCTATCATAGCTACTACCATCACCATATTCTAGTCATTATTATCCAATCACAAGAATAAGTAAGTTACAATTTAAGCTTTCAGTGGAAAATTCTCAGACTTCTCTTCTTCTTGCTACATCAACATTTCTTGTTTGCCTGCCATAGTTCTCTTTTTGGCAAAGACACTTTTTCTATTTACTTATGCTCTTCTTGAGACTTATTTAATTGGTGAAAAACATGTCTTTGTTTGTAGTCACATACCTTTGTCCTACTCCTAAAAATCTCCTTCCAACTCATCTCCAACCTTTGCCTTCTCAGTTACTCAGCGATCACTGTTTCAGCAAAACATCTTTTACTCCATATCAAAACTTGCTTCCATTTCTACCTCATCCCCAGTTTCTACATTCAGACGTCTTTCTGCCAAGCCTACATAGCTGTGAAACTGTCTTACCAAACTTTCAGCCTCCCCAACAGCAGATCCCTTTTGCAACACACTGAATTTGCTGAAAAAGTCCGAAGTACCATACTTAACACAGCCTGGAATTTCAGGGATTTACAATGCTTCTTAAAAAACAAAGCCAAAAAAAAAAAAAATAGAAAAAGCACTTTACCATCCCTGACACACAACCCAAAATCATTAACTTAAATACCCACTCTGTTCAATGCTATCTTCTTCACTGCCTCTGGCGATTTAGATGCCAAAAGCACCTGTTGAAAAAAAAGCTGAAATAAACTGAAAGATTCCCTTCATTGAAATAAGAGAAGGGCTCTTTTACTAGTTAATCCCAGAAAAAGAATGAAGGCCTTTGCCAAATGCTGAGGTTAATATACCCCTGGCCAGGCCCACCTGTCCTTTCTAAGATGCTCTGGAACAGGAAGGAGGCAAATAACATAAGGGGTAAAAGCTCAAATGAGCTGCAGCTGGTTAGCTCACCTGACTTAAGTCTGATGTGAGTAAAGCCATTCACATAATTAGTTACATGTGGAATACTAGTTAGTAATCACTAAGGAACAATTATGCAATTAACAACTAGTTATATCACTTATCTGTCTGTGCTGCCAAAACATAAAGTTTCATTTCTTACCCAGCCTCTGCCCTTTCACTTGATGCAGTTGCAGAAAAAAAGAAGGCATTATCATTTCCCTGAAGAAATTTTTCCTCTCTCCAGCCCTTTACTCACCTTACACTTAAGCCAGAGGATGCAAGCAGGTACAGCTCCTCTGAGGGCTTTTATACCTCGTGGTATTTGCCCCCTCCCTTTTCCTGGGAATCGTGGGAAGGAGAGGCGGGCCCGGCCAGGGGTATATTAACCCCAGCCTTTTGCAAGGGGATTTATTCCCCTTGTGGGATTGATGCGGGTGAGGGCTCTCCTTTCATTTCAAGGAAGGGACTCTGTTAGCCTTTTGCAGCCTTTTTTTTCTTTTTTTTTTTTTTTTTTTCTTTTTTTTTTCTTTTTCCAAGTGGGTGCTTTTAGCCTCTAAAGTAATAGAAGCATTAAAGACACTGGGAAGAAGGTAGCATTAAACACAGGGAGTATTTAAGCTATCAATTTTGGGTTGTGTGCTCAGGGGTAGTAAGGTGCTTTTATAATTTCTTTTTTTGTTCTTGTTTTGTTTTAGGAGCACTGTAACTTCTGGGTTGCCTCGAATATGAAACTTCAAATTTTTTCAGCCCCTTCATTGTGGCACAAAAGGGCTCTGCCCCACATCAGCGATGGCATCCGAAATTGAGGCTTCTGATAGGTAAGTCATGGATTGTGACTGGGAAAGGAAGCACGAGCGGGGTTATTGAGGTACTCTACTTTCTTGGAGCAGGGTAAAAGAGCAGAGGAGGCTGCTGTTCTGCTAAGTTCTTTATTTCATAGTCTTATACCTTTCTTGAAGGCTGAGTTCGAAGGGGGTTACATGATAAAGCCAAGCAGCAACAGCAGGCACAGCTAGTTTCTTCTTCTATATGCTCTATATATACTATACTCTATTTCTTAGACTCTATACAGTATTTTTTAGACTCTATATTTTTTCTTGTAGAAGTGTGGATTATATTTGCTAACTGATGAATGAGATTAATACACAATTCTAGTCTTTCTGTTCTTAACCTATCCTGGTCTAATTCTAACATTCATAAGCCTCACACAAGTGTTATATAGGTATTGCACAGATATGGGCATGCAGTTTCTATCGGTTCTTATTGTTTGTGAAGACTCCATCTAAAAAATGTGAGCAATGTAATTCCATCTGTGTTTTGTCTAAAGTAAAGAAATCTGTAAAAAGGTAACGCTGCTGCAGCAAGAACTGTGTTTAAGGTGTCTGCTATAGCTTTTTAATGTTTAAGGCACTTAGCATATATTTCTCCTAAAAGTTAAAAAATCTATATTGCCACTTCACTTTGGTGTGGCTTCAGGTATCTCAGCTTGTGCAAAGGTTTCAATTCAACCCCTGTGCTTTGGCTTCCCTCTGGGCGTGAGTCCAGAGGCGCTTTCATTCCAACACAGGGTAACCGGTTTAGGAAGCACCAGGAGGGGTTTTGAGGGCTGTACGGTAGGAAAAGGTGTCTATTCTGGCCCCCCTAAGGCTTTTCCTGAAGCGCAGAGGATGCATTTACACGTCTTAAAACACACAAAAGCGATGGACCCGGCCCGCCGCCCTCGTGAGCCCTCCAGAAGTGTTACAGGACTCTGTGACCGAGCTTTTCCCTTTTCCATTTGAAGGTGCTGTCAGGGCAGCCTTTGGCTACGGCAGAGGAATTGCAGCGAGTCGGGGAGGGAGGGAGGGAGGAAAAGCGAGGGTCAGCTCAAGTTTCAGCAATGCCGCACCCCCTCGTCTCCTCTTTAACCCAGGTGTACCCTGTGACAGCGGCGTCAGCCTCGGAGCGCGGCCGAAGCGTGCGGCCCCAGGAGCCCGGCCCTCTTAGGAGACGGTGAGTACAGGAATTGTGGGGTTCTGACCCAGGTGCCGCTCAGTTCGTGCTCTGATGTTTGGTTTTCTTTATTGTAGCTGACTAAGAGAGAACAGCCCAGCGACGGCAGGAGCTTCCAGGACGGCGAGGCAGCTTGCTTTTTGCCCGAGGCGGATTCGCATCCCCGGATGTCCAAGCGAGATAAGTGGAGGGGATGCAAGCGGGGTGTCGGTTTGGGGCTCGCCAGGAGGGAATATGGAGTCAGCTTTGGAGATGGGGATGTCTAAGAAGGGGCCCCTTAGGCCCCATGAAGGCAAAGCCTCACTTTTGGTCACAATGCTGATGTGTGCAGGGCAGAGCAGTCCTGGTGCATGTCGTGTCACTTGTCTGTTGTATGTTCTGTCTCTATTCGCATCTCGTGTGTTCTGCCTCAGCCCTTCGATGTGCTTGTGGTCATTCTTCTCACCGAGACTTTTCTCTCCTTGTTGTGCCCCCTTGTTTGCCATCTGCTGGTGCCTGCATGGGTTTGGTGCAGAGCTGCTCTGCCCTGCTGCATGGCCTGGCCTATAGCCATAATAGGACCGGGTCCTGGGTTTTGAGATCTGTAATGTAGGGTGTAGTTTGACCTCAAGATGGTCTTCCTAGATTGACACAGGATGGCTGGAGCTGTTAAGTTCTCATGCAGCCCTTTGAGTTTTGTCATCACTTTCTTTCAGGTGCAGATGGCATAAATCCGTGGCAGGGTGCCCCACACCGGGTGAGGATGTTCCTGCAGGAAGGTGAGTCGCTGTTTGTGTTTGCAGGGCACATGTTAATAGTGGCTATGTTACAGCATTGGTTTTTGTGTTCCTTTTTAGGAGGTAAAGCCAGATAGCAGCAGTCAAAGTGAAGCAAGCGAGGTAAGCGGTGACCGGTGGAAAGAACAAGTTCTTGTTCTGTGGGTATCAAGTTCTGATAGAGCTCCAAGCATCCATTGTCATTTGTGTGTTTTAGGTGGTCCACTTGTATTACCCCAGACCTCCTCACTGACAGAGCTGGCTGTCTACCCTTGTGAGGCCTCTGAAAGCATTACGGGTCTCTTTGACCAAGCCTTCACCTTTTCCATTCAAAGGGTCTTTCTGAGCAGCCTTTGTCAACAGCTGGGGAGTTGTGGTGAGTCAGGGAGGGAGGAGGAGCGAGGGTCCACTCAAATCTCAGCAATGCCATGTCACCTTGTCTCCTCCTAATCCAGGTATACCCTGCAACAACAGTGTCTGCCTTGGAGTGCGGCCAAAGTGTGCGGCCTGAGGACCCTGGCCCTGTTAGGAGACGGTGAGTAGGGGAATTTTTGGGTTTTGGCCGAGGTGCCACTAAGTTCATGCACTGATGTTTGTTTTATTTTCTTTATCGTAGCCAAGTGAGAGACAACAGTCCAGCGACGGCAGGAGCTTCCAGGACAGCAAGGCGGCCTTCTTCTGCACCCGAGGCAGATTCACATCCCCGGACCTCCGAGAGCTAAGTCGAGGCTTGTGACCCACAGAGGGGGTGACAGCGGGGTGTTGAGTTGGGACTCGCCGGGAGGGATTTTTGAGTCAGATTTGGAGGTGGGGATGTTCAAGAAGGGGCCCCTTAGGCCAGCACAAAGGGAAAATCTCATGTTTGACCACAATGCTGAGGTCTGCAGGGCAGAGCAGTCCTGGTGCACGTCACTTGTCCCTTGTGTGTTCTCTGTCTTTTGGGCATCTCGTGTCACAGTTCTTTTGCCTTAGCCCTTTGAGATGCTTATCACAAACGCTGGGCGTTATTCTTAGCATCTCTGCTCTTGGTGTTCTTCAGTGTGGTGCTGATACCATCGATCCTTTGACTCTTGAGCTTGGAACTTCATCAGAATTGCGTCTCCTTAGCAATATCGAGTCGGGTGTCTTTTCAGGCCTTGTTCTGAGCTGCATCGACAGCTGTGCACCACAATGATCCATTACAGGGGATGAGGACTTGTAAGAATGCGAGGACAGCTAGAGGATTCTGCCCGTACTATTCTTGGGCATCCATCTTTGCGGTTCTTGGATTAAGTCTTTCTGTTAGCGTCCTCTTCTGCCAGGGTTCTTGGAGCCTCGTCGGCTCATGGTCGGTCTTGCCTAGGTCATCTCATTCCTCATTGTCTTGGTCTTTGTAATCATCTAGCTCAGAGTTTTCTCCTTGTTGTGTCCCCTCGTTTGTCATCTCCTGTGTCACGGGTGCCTGCTTGGGTTTGGCCCAGAGCCGCTCTGCCCTGCTGCATAGCCTGGCAAAGAGGTGTAATAGGACAGGGCCCAAGGAGTGGAAATTTGTCATGTAGGGTGTAGTTTGGCCTCTAGATGGTATTCCTAGGTTGACACAGGATGGCTGGAGCTGTTAAGTTCTCATGCAGGACTCTGACTTTTGTCATCGCTTTCTTTCAGATGCAGACGGATTAAATCTGTGGCAGAGGGCCCCAGACTGGGTGAGGGGATTCCCATAGGAAGGTCAGTTGCCGTTTGTGTCTGCAGGGCAAATATAAACGGTGGTGGTGTTACAGCATTGTTCTTTGTTTTTAGGAGGTAAAGCTGGATAGCAGCAGTCAAGGTGAAGTGAGCAGGGTAAATGGTGACCGGTGGAAAGAACCACTTGTTATTCCTTGAGTGCCAAGTTCTGGTACAGCTCTAAGCATTCGTTGTCATTTGTGTGTTTTAGGTGATCCACTTGTATTACACCAAAACCCCTCGCTGACCGGCTGATGGACCCAGCTCACTGCCCTCGTGAGCCCTCTGGAAGTGTTACGGGACTCTGTGACAAAGCCTTTACCTTTTGCATTCGGAGGTACCATCTGAGTAGCCTTGGGCAACGGCAGAGGTGTTATGGCGAGTTGGGGAGTGAGGGAGGAGTGAGGTTCCGCTCAAGTTTCAGCAATGCTGCACCACCTTGTCTCCTCTTAACCCAGGCATACCATCGGCCTCGGAGCGTGGCCAAAGCGTGCGGCCTGAGGACCCCGGCCTTCCTAGGAGACGGTGAGTGGCGGAATTGTTGGGATTTGGCTGATGTGCCACTAAGTTTGTGCACCTATGTTTGTTTGGTTTTCTTTATTATAGCCAGGTACAAGACAACAGCCCGGCGACGGCAGGAGCTTCCAGGACGGCGAGGTGGCCTTCTTCCGTACCCGAGGCGGATTCGCATCCCCAGATGTCTGAGTGATAAGTCGAGGGCTGTGACCCAGAGAGAGGATGAAAGTTGTGTGCTGGGTTGGGACTTGCTGGGAAGGATTTTTGAGTCAGCTTTGGAGATGGGAGTACACAAGAAGGGGCCCCTTAGGCCCCATAAAGGGGAAGTCTCACTTTTGATGACAAGGCTGATGTGTGCAGAGCAGAGGACTCCCGGTGCATGTCATGTCATTTGTCTATTGTGCATTCTCTGTCCTTTGGGCATCTCATGTCTTCTGCCTTAGCCCATCAATGTGCTTGTGGTCGTTCTTCTCACTGAGAGTTTTCTCTCCTCGTCATGTCCCCTTGTTTGTCAGCTCCTGTGTCATGGGTGCCTGCTTGGGTTTGGCCTGGAGGTGCTGTGCCCTGCTGCATAGCCTGGCCTATAGGTTTAATAGGACAGGGCCCTGGGACTTGAAATTTGTAATGTAGGGTGTAGTTTGACCGCTAGATGGTATTCCTAGATTGACCCAGGATGGCCGGAGCTGTTAAGTTCTCATGCAGCCCTTTGACTTTTGTCATCGCTTTCTTTCAGATGCAGAAGGGTTAAATCTGTGGCAGGGTGCCCCATACCTGGTGAGGGGGTTCCTGCAGGAAGGTTAGTTACCTTTGTCTATGTAGAGCAAGCATAAATGGTGGCTATGTTACAGCATTGTTCTTTGTCTTTATTTTTAGGAGGTAAAGCCAGATAGCAGCAGTCAAGGTGAAGTGAGCAAGGTAAGCGGTGACTGGTGGAAAGAAAGAGTTGTTATTCCTCAGGTGCCAAGTTCTGGTGCAGCTTGAAGCATCGACATTGTCATTTGTGTGTTTTAGGTGGTCCCCTTGTATTACACCAAAACCCCTCACTGACTGGCCGATGGACCCGGTTTGCTGTCCTCGTGAGCCCTCTGGAAGTGTTACAGGACTCTGCAATGAAGTCATTACATTTTCCATCTAAGGGACAACAGCCTGGCAATGGCAGGAGCTTCCAGGATGGTGAGACGGCCTTTTTTTGCAAATCCCAGGTGGATTCACATCCCAGGACGTCTGAGAGATAAGTCAAGGGGATGAAAGCGGGGCATCGAGTCAGGGCTTGCTGGGAGGGATTTTTGTGTCAGCTTTGGAGATGGGGATACACAAGAAGTGGCCCCTTAGCCTACATGAAGGGAAAGTCTCACATTTGATCGCAATGCTGAGGTGCACAGGGCAGAGCGGTCCGAGTGCATGTTGCGTTGTCTATTGTATGTTCTGTGTCTTCTGGGCATCTTGTGTCGCAGGTCTTTTGCCTTAGCCCTTCAATGTGCTTGCAGTCACGCTTTTTGCTGAGAATTCTGTCCTCATTGCATCCCCTCATTTGTCATCACCTGTGTCACGGGTGCCTGCATGGGTCTGGCCTGGAGCTGCTCTGCCCTGCTGCATACTCTGGCATACAGGTGTCATAGAACAAGGCTTGGGCACTTGAAATTTGTAATGTAGGGTGTAGCTTGGCCTCTAGATGATATTCCTGGATTGACACAGGATGGCCGGAGCTGTTAAGTTCTCATGCAGCACTTGGAGTTTTGTCATTGCTTTCTTTCAGATGCAGACGGATTAAATCCGTGGCGGAGGACCCCACACCGGATGAGGGGGTTCCTGCAGGAAGGTGAGTCACTGTTTGTGTTTGCAGGGCAAGTGTAAATGGTGGCTGTGTTACAGCATTGTTCCTTGTCTTTGTTCTTAGGAGGTAAAGCCAGATCTCAGCAGTCAAGGTCAAGTGAGTGAGGTAAGAAGTCACTGGTGGAAAGAACCACTTGTTATTCCTTGGGTGCCAAGTTCTGGTGCAGCTCTTTACATCCACTGTCATTTGTGTGTTTTAGGCGGTCCACTTGTATTGTGCTGAACCCCCTCAGCGACTGGCTGACGGACCTGGCTCGCTGCCCTCGTGAGCCCTCCCCAGGTATCACGGGACTCTGAGATGAAGCCATTGCCTTTTCCATTTGAAGGTGCTCTCCATGTTGCCTTTGGCAATGGCCGAGGAGCTGTGGTGAGTCAGGGAGGGAGGGAGGAGCGAGGGTCCACTCAAGTTTCCTCAATGCCACATCACCTTGTCTCCTCTTAACTCAGGTGTACCTTGCGACGGCGGTGTCGGCCTCGAAGCGCGGCCGAAGCGTGTGGCCTGAGAACCCCTGCCATCTTAGGAGATGGTGAGTACAGGAATTGTAGGGTTTTGGCCCACGTGCCACTAAGTTCAGGACTTGAAGTTTGGTTTTATTTTTTAATCGCAGCCACCCAAGAGACAACAGCCTGATGACAGCAGGAGCTTCCCGGATGGCGAGGCGGCCTTCTTTTGCACCCGAGGAGGATTCGCAGCCCCGGGCTTCTGAGAGATAAGTTGAGGGCTAAGACCCACAGAGGGTATGAAAGCCAGGTGTCGGGTCGGGACTCACCGGGAGGGATTTTTGAGCCGGCTTTGGAGACGGGAATACCCAAGAAGGGGTCCCTTAGCCCACATAAAGGGAAGTATCACTTTTGATCACAATTGCACAGGGCAGAGCAATCCCAGTGCATGTCGTGTCACCTGTCTATTGTTATGTTCTTTTGGGCATCTTGTCTCTTCTGCCTTAGCCCTTCGATGTGCTTGCAGTTGTTCTTTTCACAGAGAGTTTTCTCTCCTTGTCATGTCTCCTCATTTGTCATCTCCTGTGTCACGGGTGCTTGCATGGGTTTGGCCCAGAGCTGCTCTGCCCTGCCGCATAGTCCGGCACGTAGGTGTAATAGAACAAGGCCTGGGGACTTGAAATTGGTAATGTAGGGTATAGCTGGGTTCTAGATGATATTCCTAGATTCACACAAGATGGCCGGAGCTGTTAAGTTCTCATGCAGCCCTTTGACTTTTGTCATCACTTTCTTTCAGATGCAGACGGATTAAATCGGTGGCAGAGAGCCCCACACCGGGTGAGGGGATTCCCGCAGGAAGGTCAGTCACTGTCTGTGCTGGGCAAGCGTAAATGGTGGCTATGTTATAGCACCATTCTTGGTCTTTATTTTTAGGAGATAAAGCTGGATAGCAGCAGTCAAGGTCAAGTGAGTGAGGTAAGTGGTGACCGGTGGAAGGAAAGAGTTGTTATTGCTCGGGTGCCAAGTGCCGGTACTCTAGACTTTAAGCAGCCACGGTCATTTGTGTGTTTTAGGCAGTCCACTTGTATTATGCCAAATCCCCTCACCGACCGGCTGACAGAGCCGGCTCGCTGCCCTCGTGAACCCTCCCAAAGTGTCATGGGACTCTGCAATGAAGCCTTTACATTTTCTGTTCCAAGGTGCCTTGCGGGTGACCTTTGGCAACAGCAGAGGAGTTGCGGCGAGTCGGGGAGGGATGCAGGAGGAGCGAGGGTCCCCTCAAGTTCAAGCAATTCCACAGCACCTTGTCCCTTCTTAACCCAGGCATACCCCACAACGATGGCGTTGGCCTCAGAGTGTGGCCGAAGCGTGCCGCCAGTGGACCCCGGCCTTCTTAGGAGACGGCGAGTAGCGGAATTGTCAGGCTTTGGCTGACGTGCCACTAAGTTCATGTACTGATGTTTGGTTTTCTTTGTTGTAGCCGACTAGGAGATGGCAGGAACTTCCCGGACAGCGAGGCAGCCTTATTTTGCACCCGAGGTGGATTCACATCCCGGACATCCGAGAGATAAGTCGAGGGTTACGACCCACAGAGGGGATGAAAGCAGGGTGCCGGGTCGGGCCTCGCCGGAAGGGATTTTTGAGTCAGCTTTGAAGGCGGGAATGTCCAAGAAGGGGCCCCTTAGCCCACATAAAGGGCAAGTCTCACTTTTGATCACAATGTCGAGGCGGGCAGAGCAGTCCTGGTGTGTGTTGTGTCACCTGTCTATTGTATGTTCTGTGTCTTTTGGGCATCTTGCGTCTTAGGTCTTTTTCCTTAGCCCTTCGAGGGGCCAGCTTATCAGAAATGCTGGGCATCATCCTTAGCATCCTTGGCCGGGTGCCGATACCGTGAGACCTTTGACCGACGAGCACGGATGTGCATCGGAATCGCATCTCCCTTTAGAAGCATTGAGCCAGAGGTCTTTTATGGTCTTGTTGTGAGCTGTATTCACAGCTGTGCACCGCAGTGATTCATTACAGGGGATTAAGACTTGTCAGAATGCAAGGAGTGGTAGAGGATTCTGACCGTGCGATTCTCGGGCATCCATCTTTGCGGTTCTTGGAAGAAGCCCTTCTGTTAGCATCTTCTTCAAGCCTCGTTGGTCTCACTGAGACCATCTCGCTCTGCATTCTCTCGGTCCTCGCGGTCATTCCTCTTGCCAGAGTTTTCTCTCTTCATCGCATTTCCTCGTTTGTCATTTCCTGTGTCACAGGTACCTGCGTGGGTTTGGCCCGGAGCTGCTCTGCCCTGCCGCGTAGTCTGGTGTATAGGTGTAGTAGGACAAGTCCCAAGGCCTTTGAAATTTGTTATGTAGGGCGTAGTTTGGCCTCTAGATGGTATTCCTAGATTAACACAGGATGGCTGGAGCTGTTAAGTTCTCATGCAGGACTCTGACTTTTGTCATCGCTTTCTTTCAGATGCAGACGGATGAAATCTGTGGCAGGGTGCCCCAGACTGGGTGAGGGGGTTCCCGCAGGAAGGTCAGTCACCGTTTGTGTTTGTGGGGCAAGTGTTAATGGTGGCTGTGTTACAGCATTGTTCCTTGTCTTTGCTTTCAGGAGCTAAAGCCGGATAGCAGCAGTCAAGGTTGATGGAGTGAGGTAAGCAGTGACAGAATGAGTTGTTATTGCTCGGTTATCAATTTCCGGTGCAGTTCTAAGCATCCATTGTCATTTGTGTGTTTTAGGGGGTCCACTTTTTTAATGCCGAACCTCCTCGCCGACCGGCCGACGGACCCGCTTTGCCGCTGTTGTGAGTGGTCTGGAAGTATTATGGGGCTCTGCAATGAAGCCGTTACATTTTCTGTTCTGAGGTACCTTCTGGTACATCCATGGCTGTGGAGTTGCGGTGAGTCGGGGAGGGAGGGAGGAGGAGGGAGGGTCCACTCAAGTTTCAGCAATGCCACAACACCTTGTCTCCTCTTAACCCGGGCATACCCTGTGATGACGGTGTCGGCCTCAGAGCGTGGCCGAAGCGTGTGGTCCGAGGACCCCAGCCTTCTTAGGAGACGGTGAGTAGTGGAATTGTTGGGGCTTTGGCCGATGTGCCACTAAGTTCCTGTAGTGATGTTTGGTTTTCTTTATTGTGGTTGACTAGGAGACGACAGCCCAGTGACGACAGGAGCTTCCCAGAGGGTGAGCCGGCCTTCTGTTGTGCCTGAGGAGGATTCCCATCTCCAGATGTCTGAGAGATAAGTTGAGGGCTACAATCCACTGAGGGAACGAAAGTGAGGTGTTGGGTCAGGGCTTGCTGGGAGGGATTTTTGAGTCAGCTTTGGAGGTGGGGATGTCCAGGAAGGGGCCCCTTAGGCCACATAAAGGGCGAGTCTCACCTTTGATCATAATGCCAAGGTGTGCAGAGCAGAGCAGTCCCAGTGTGCGTCACTTTTCTATTGTATGTTCTGTGTCTTTTGGGCATCTGCTGTTGCAGGTCTTTTGCCTTAGCCCTTTGAGATTCTTGTTGGAAACGCTGGGTGTTATTCTTAGCATCTCTGCTCTCGGTGCTCCTCCACCCGGTGCTGATACCATCGATCCTTTGACTCGAGAGCTCGGAGGCGCATCAGAATTGCATCTCTCTTTAGAAGCGTCGAGTTGGATGTCTTTTATGGTCTTGTTCTGAGCTGTATTCACAGCTGTGCACCGCAGTGATCCATTATAGCGGATTAGGACTTGTCAGCATGTGAAGAGTGGTAGAGGGTTCTGACCGTATGATTCTCGGGCATCCGTCTTTGCGGTTCTCAGAATAAGTCCTTCTTCTGCCAGGGCTCTTTGAGCCTCATCGGCTCACCGTTGGTCTCGCCTAGGTCATCTCATTCCTCGTTCTCTCGGTCCTTGTGATCGTTCTTCTCGCCGAGGGTTTTCCCTCTTCATCCCATCCCCTCCTTTGTCCTTTCCTGTGTCACAGGTGTTTGCATGAATTTGGCCTGGAGCTGCTCTGCCCTGCTGCATGGTCTGGCACATGGGTGTAATAGGACAAGGCCTGGGGACTTGTAATTTGTGATGTAGGCTGTAGTTTGGCCTCTAGATGGTATTCCTAGATTGACACAGGATGGCTGGAGCTGTTAAGTTCTCATGCAGCCCTTTGAGTTTTGTCATTGCTTTCTTTCAGGTGTGGAGGGATTAAATCCATGGCAGAGCGCCCTGGACCGGGTGAGGGGGTTCCCACACAGGAAGGTCAGCCACCATTTGTGTTTGTGGGGCAAGTGCAAATGGTGGCTGTGTTCCAGCATTGTTCTTTGTCTTTATTTTTAGGCTGTAAAGCCGGATCTCAGCCATCAAGGTCAAGTGAGGGAGGTAGGCAGTGACCGGTGGACTGAACTAGTTTTTCTTGCTCAGTTATCAATTTCGGGTGCAGCTCTAAGCATCTGTTGTTTTTTGTGCATTTTAGGAGGTCCACCTGCAAGATGTCCTGGTCTGGGATGCTGGCAGCCAGGTGGGTGCAAGCTTAAGGTATAGGTGCAGTGTACTTTAATTGGAGGGGGGAGGTTGTGATTTCAAAGTCTTTCAGGACGTTTTTTTGCTTTGTTTCTTTGCAGGTGCTGCTGCTGCTGCCTTGGACATGCCAAGAAATAGAGACAATCAGGTGAGTTGGCCTTTAAGCGGGGCAAGTAATAGGTGAGCGGTATGTGGCGGTGCGCTAAGCATGTACCTTTTTGCCTTGCAGGTATTTTCTGGGCCGCCTCTGGAATCGGATGAAGATGTGAGGTGAGCTGGGGTATTGGTGTGGAGGATGCCCGGGGATTAATATTCTCGAGGGCCACAGTGATGTTTTCTGTTTTGTTGTCTTAGGTACCGTGAGCAGCTGCGGAGCCGAAGTTTGGAAGCAGCAGGTAAGCGATGAGCCTCGGCCCTTAGGAGGGAGGGAGGCCTTGTGCAAGGGGTCACTTTTGGGATGTCTCATTGCGGTCTGAATTTTTTTTCTGAATTTTTACAGCCACCGAAACAGACCCTGGGGACTGTATCAACATCCACGGCGCCCGTGTGTTCATTTCCATTGAGGATGGATTTTGTCGGCTCGTCTTCCAAAAGCTAAGTGTCGGGACCGGTGGTGGAGACAAGGGAAAACCCTTTGGAATTGCAGGAGGCAATTTGAAGTTAGCTTAGAGGAGAGGGCCGTAGCGGGATAGGCCCCTTGGAAGTAAAGGGAGAGGGTTTCTCCTCAGCATCGCTCGACCTTTTGCCGGGCAGGACGGTTCCGACCCGTCTCCGCGTTTTCACGAGCTTCACGTCATCGGCCTTCTCTGAGTCTCGATGTCATTGCGGATCTTTTTTGCCTGAGGAGCTCGCCTTTGGGTCTGGAGCGATCGCCCTGGTCCCCTAGCCATTGTTGCCTTCTTCTCTAGGCCTACTGAGCTTCTTGAGCATCCTCTTAACAGCTCTGGTACTAACTTCTTGTAAGGACTTATGTTTTGCCATCATGTGCTATTGCCATAGAGCTTTCTTTCCTTCGGCATCATCGGCCTCTGGCTCATCTTGCTGTAGGAATCTTAGGTCCATCAGGTGAAACTGCTGGGCAGTTTCAACTTGTGTCTGTGTTCTGTAGGTTGTGTCTGTGTTCTGTAGTGTCCGTTGTCCTCTGTGTCACAGGGCTTTGTTGCATGTCAGGGATTTTTTTGCATTGTTCTTGGCCGTATTGGCTGTACTCTACTTGCCTACTTTCCTGGATGGGGCTTATTCTGGCATCTTTACCTCTTTACTTCTTGAGACTGGAGGAAGTACACAAGATGTTCTCATCCATCTTCCTTCTCAGTTTTGGTACCGGCTTCTTTTCACACGCCATTCCCTTGGACTTCTCTAGGGAGGGTATCGGACCCTCCCTCTGTGACCGCAGTATTTCAGTAGGTTCCATTGCCTCTTAAGTGTATTGCACTCGAAAATTAATCTTCTGGAGACTCATCTCGAGCCCTTGTGTCATCTTTCCTTCATTTGGGGTGCTGCCCGTCTGTGTGCCACTTAGGGTCGGAGCCGCCCTGCCCTGGCACGTAGAGTCGCAGTTAGGTAGAACAGTCATAAAACTTAAGGGTTCATCTATTTTCTATGGGGTTTGGGGCAGAAAATTTATGGGCCTGGTGTGGGGATAACTCCTAGCCACGGGCCACTCTCTGACCACCTCACATTGTCTCGCAGGTCCCGAGGCGGCTTTGGATCTCCACGGTCACCAATGCTACGGATTTTCCCGGAATCTACGGTTCAATGTCGAGGAACGGCAGCCAGGGGAGATGTACCAAAGTATCTCCATTGGTGGAGTGTTTTGATGAATGGCTGCAGTCAGCGTGTAAGCTGAAGAGCGTGTGACTGTCTGTAGCTGTGTGTGAGAGGTTGTGTCTGCCGATGTGGTTGTGTCTGCCTGTGAGAGTGTGTGTGTGGAATGGTTCCAGCCTTGTGTGTTTGGTTTTTGTCTTTCAGGTTTTTCAACACATTTTTAAATTTAGAATAAAAAAACCCCAGCTGGGGTGGTTTTTTTTTTTTTCCCCCTGGCTGGGTTTTTTTTTCCTCGGTCCTGGCCGGTCTGCAAGGCGATGTTCATCGCCAAGGTTTGGGTGCAGACTGTGCCGGGGTTTTGTCAGGCAGGACAATTTGGAGGCTCCCAGGAACCCTGTTCCCGAGGGGCCTGGGTGGGGAGAGTGGTTGAGATGATGGTGGGGTTGTGTGGAAGCTCAAAGAGGTGTGTGTGGTGGATGACTGTTATGTTCTCCCTGTGGTGCTGTTGTTTTGGGTTTCCTCTAACAATAAAACAAAATGTAGCAAGTTTTCCAGGAATAGAGTAATTGTTATATTGTATTGATATGTATTTGGCTTGTGTTGCTCTGTATTGGTCTGTATTTGTGTTTGCTGCTGCATTTCCATGTATTGCTCTGTATGCAAATTGGACTTTTACCAGTGTGTATATGGATTGTATTTGTACTTTATTTGTATACATTTTTGTTTCTGTATACAAAAATCCATTCAATCAAGTTGAATAAACCCTAAAACCCTAATAAAGATACCCAGCCCCCCCCACCCCAGCTCCTGTCTTTCTTTGGTGTGGTTTAGTCATTTTTTCACTGTATTTCTTGCTTTGCTTTACTTTCTAGTCTATTCCTCACTTCACTTTTCCATGTCTATCGTTATTTCTGTGTCTTTCTCAGTTTCTACCTCTGTCTCTGTTTCTCTTCTTCTCAGTCTCTCCAATTATATTTCTCTCCAGGTTTATTTTCCTATTTCTCTTTAACTATTTCCTTGTTTGTCTTTGACTCCATTTCTTTGCTTCTCTAGAACTCTGTTTCTTTGCTTTTCTCTTTCTCCTTATTGCTTCGTCTCTCTCTTTTTCTCTTTAACTCTGTTTCTGTCCTTCTCTATTTTTCTCTTTAACTGTTTCTTTGTTCCTCTGTTTGTCTTTATTCCTGTGCTTTTCTACTTTTCTCTTTCCTCTTCTCTCCAACTCTACTTTTCTCTTTCTCTCTCTCTCTCTCTCTCTCTCTAACTCTAACTCTTTAGCTTTGCTTTTCTCTTTTCCTCTAACTCTTTAGCTTTGCTTTTCTCTTTTCCTCTAACTCTTTAGCTTTACTTTCCTCTTTCTCTCTAACTTTTCCACTTTCCAGCTCAGAAGGTGTCAGTGCAATCTACCTTAAGATCATCTTCCCTGGGCTTTTTTTTTAATTTATCTCCCAGATGGAGAATGGGACAGGAGCAATACTAAAAGTGAAAGTGATTCACCAGGACTGGTGATGAAAAAATCTGTGATGGAATCAAGATTAGGGTCTTAATCTGCTCCCTTCTTTCCACCTTGCCCCAGATCTGGGGCAGCTCTTGCTGGGCTGGATCCAGGATCACTGAAAGCAAAGTGCCAAAGGCTTCCAGGAACTTCAAACTCAGCAAAAATCCCCCCAGCTCTGCCTGAAATAGGAATATTGGGTTTAAAATGGGCCTTTTGTTACAGGGCTGGAATTAGGGAGCCGCCTAGCAGGGACTGAAAACACATCTGAGGATCAGCAGAGGAAAAAGCAGCTTTTTCCTGCTGTCTGCAGGTCAGAGCTCTTTAAATGGGGGCTGTTAAATGTCCCTGGCCACAGGAGATTGGGGAAGCAGAGGTGAAGGGAAAAAATCCTCTTTATTCCCTGATTGATCCCTGAGCTTGGGCTGCTCCAAAATGCAGCCCCAGAAAAAGAAGAAGCAGAGAGAGGGAATTTGTGCCCGCAGGGAGGGGCCTAAAGCCTCCTTAGGTTTTCAGCTCAAAGCAACTTTCTTTTTCATGGGGCCATAAACAGATTTTGAACTACCTTTTTCACCTTCCTTCCTTTGTTCGTTTTTACTTTTCTACCTTTGTTTGTTTCTGTAGCAGCTTGGAAAAAAACAGAGACCACTGTTTCTTCAGGCAGGATCTCTCTTTATTACACAAGCCCCAGTATTTCTGTGTTTCTATCTTGGGAAAGTTTTAAGAGAGTTTTGGGAATGGGCACAGGGAAAGACAAAACAGCTCCATGCCCACAGACTGGTCAGGGCAGACTTTCTGCCCCTTCTAGGCCACTGACTCAGACATGAAACCCCCCAGCTTTCTGGGAGGTGAAGGAAGAACAGTCACACCTGGTGCTCCTACCTGTAGCCATTTGCCTGCTCTGCTTCTTTCCCAAGAGAGCAGAAGGCGCTTAGCAAAGTGAAGATCAATGGAACAAGTGGCTCTTCCACTCAGGGCTCTCGTTAAGGCTGGAATGGCTGCTGCCAGCCTCTGCACTTTCTGCCTCCCCAACTTCCTCCCTTTGTTCATTTCTGCCTTTTTAACTTTCTACCTTTGTTTGGTTCTGAGTCGCTACCTTTCTATTTTTCTACCTTTGTTTCTTTCTACCTTTCTAAATTCCTAACTTGACATGTTTGTTTGTTTCTACCCTTTGAACTTTCTATCTTTCCATCTTTCTTCATTTCTAACTTTCTACATTTCTACCTTTGTTCATTTCTGTGTTTCTACCTTTCTGCATTTGTTCATTTCTACCCTTCTGACCTTCTGCCTTTCTACCTTTTTTGTTTCTACTTTTATGACTTTGTACCACCTTTCGAAGTTTTGTTTCTTTTTACCTTTGTTCATTTTTACCTTTGGTAGTTTCTAACTTTCTACGTCTCTGACTTTCTATCTTTGTTTCTACTTTTCTGACTTTCTACATTTCTAACTCTACTTTTGCTTGTTTCTACCTTTCTACATTCCTACCATTTTTGTTGCTACCTTTCTAACTTTCTAGATTTGTCCCTTTCTGCCTTTGTTTGTAACGTTGAAACTTTATACTTTTGTTTTTCTCCCCATTTTTACCTTTCTAACTTTGTTTGTTTCTAACACTCTACGTTTCTAACTTTGTGCCTTTCTAAATTTGTTTTTTACTTTCTAACTTTTACCTTTCTAACTTTGTTTCTAACCTTCTTGTTAGAGAAGTTCCCTCAGGCCCAGAGGGAAGCCAAAGCATTAGGTTTGAATTAAAACCTTTGAACAAGCTGACATCCATGAAGCCACACCAAAGTGAAATAGAAATACAGATTTTTAACTTTTAGTAGAAATAGATGCTAAGTGCCTTAAAGCTGAAAAAGCTGTAGCAGAGATCTTAAACACAGCTCTTGCTGCAGCAGTGTTACCTTTTCACAGAATTCTTTACTTTAGACAAAATCTAGATAGAATTAGACTGTTCACATTTTTTAGATGGAGTGTTCACATAAACAGTAAGAGCTGATAGAAACTGTATATGCAAATCTGTGTAATACAGATGTAACACTCGTGTGAGGCTTATGACTGTTAGAATTAGACCAGGATGGGTTAAGAAAAAGAAAACTAGAATGGTGTGTTAATCTTACTGGTCAATTAACAAATAGAATCCACACTTCTGTAAGAAAAAATACAGTGTATGGAGCATATAGAAGAAGCTGGTTTTGCCTGCTGCTGCTGCTTGGCTTTATCATGTAACCCCATTCGAACTCTGCCTTCAAGACAGCTGTGAGACTGTGAAATAAAGAACTCAGCAGAACAGCAGCCTCCTCTGCTCTTTCACCCTGGTCCGAGAAGGAAGGGTGGTACCCTGTCAAAGGCTCAACACCTTCTGCCTTTCTGACTTTGTTTCTAAATTTCTACCTTTCTAATTTTGTTTGTTTCTAATTTTTTTTTTTTTGTTTCTAACTTTGTTTGTTTTTAACTTTCTACCTTTGGAAATTTGTTTGTTTCTAAATTTCTGCTGTTGTAACTTTAACATTCTACTTTTAAAATTTCATTTGTTTTTAACTTTTTACCATTCCACCCAGGGAGGGATGTGTGCAGAATACTAAAACCTGTTAAGTTCTTCATTTTTACATCTCTAGGCAAATGCTACTGATTTAGATGTAAATTCATTTTGAAATGAGCCAGCCCTCTCTCTCTACTCTGTCGCATACAGGAATATAAGAAGCTGGGAATAGAGATCAGCAAGTTTTGAGAATAACGAGCCGGCGTTTTTCTGTAGGAAGGAAAGCAGCAAGTGCCTGGCCCCAGGAGCCGAGACGCTCGGGCTGCAGGAGCTGCAGAGCGCCCAGAGGCGGCTTTTCCCTCTGCTCTGTCCCTGCCCCCGGGCTGAGCTGGGCGGCGCTGCTGCCGCCTGGTGGCGAGAGCGCGGCACTGCCGCCCCCGACACGGCGCCCCGGCGCTGCTGCCGCCCGGTGCCGGCTGAGCCGAGAGGGCGGGCGGCGGCCTCGGTGGCTGCCGAGCGTGGCAAGGGCAAGGAGCGGGAGCGAGCGGGGCTGGGTCTGTCAGCGGAGGGGAGGGGCGAAGGGCGGCTCGGAGCGCCGAGGGACAGGGCCGTGCGTGAGCGGGGCCACAGCTATGGAAAGGAGTGGGCGCCGTGCGGGGCGGCGACCGCGAGGAATGACAGCGCGGGGGGCGGGGCCGGTTTTGCCGGGCAGCAGAGGCGCGGTCGCAGCGCGACCCGGGCGGGGGGCACCGGGCGGGCACGGTCGGAATGGAGCCGCCCGCGTGTCGCTCTCAAGGAGGCGGCTCGGAAAGGAAGGCGCAGTTCCGCGCTCTCGGGACGGCGGTAAGTGACGTTTTTATTAGAACCTGCCAGGAGCTTGCGGAGGGTGGTTTACACTTCCGCCACACTCAAGATGGCGGACGCAATAGGCCCCTTTGAGAGGTGTCCCTGCCGATGCCTGCCGCCGGTCGTGGAGCAGTCGCCCGCCTCCGGCGCCGCTGACCCCACCAGCCGTGTCCTCGCACCGGGAAGCACCGCGGAAAATCGCGCGGAAAGCGCGGGGCCGGCGTCGGAGTTCGGGCCGGATTCAGGCAGCCGCATAGACACCCTTGCGAGGGGCGGCGGGGGCCCTTAAGTGTACCACACTAAAGATGGCGGCTCGACCGGAAGTGGCTTCTGCCAGCACCCAAGATGGCGGCGAAGGGCGGAAGTTGCATAACCGCCACACTAAAGATGGCGGTCGTGTCCACTGTTTTCTGACCTTCTCAATATGGCGGCAGGGAAGCCCCCCCCCCCCCCCCCCCCCCCCCAAGCTGCGTCTATTCGGCTGCCTGAATGCAACGCCGACGCCGACGCCAGCCCAGCGCTTGCACGCAGATTTCTGAGGCGTTTCCCGCTATGCGGACACCGACTGTGGGGTCAGCGGCGCCTGGGGCAGGCGGGAGCATTCAGGCAGTCGAATAGACGGAGCGGGGGTCCTTCCGGCCGCCATCTTGAGAAGGTCGAATAGCCACGTTGGTGCGGTCCCGGTGACTTCCGCCCTTCTTCGCCAGGAGCGGCAATGGCGGGGAGCCCGGGGAGCAGCGCTGCCGGGCCGGGGGCACCGGCGCGGGTGCTCCGGGCTCGGAGGTGAGCGGGGAACGGGGACAGCCCCGAGCGGACGGTGGGGGCCGCGGGGGATTGGTATTCCGGCCCAGGGATGGGTGTCCCGGCCCAGGGATGGGTTCCTGGACTATCTAATAATACTATATAACGATCATACAAGGAGATCTATATAAAAAATCCTCCATGGTCATCCTTCTCCCAGCCCCTCTGTGTTTTCAGGATCTTGGGGGAAGAGTTTGGGTCTGGACAAGGCTCTCGGGCACAGGGTGGGATTCTTGGGGTGCAGGGCCAGGATTTGGACTCGATGCTCCCTGCGGGTCCCTTGCAGCCCAGGAAATGCTGCGATCCTGTGCCTCTGAGGGTGAAATAAAGGGCACCGGTGGGGTTTGTGCCCGCTGTGTTCACGGCCCCGCCGGCTCAGGGCGGGTTCAAGGCGCAGCTGCCCCGAGCCAGCGGGACCGGCCGGGGCTGCTCGCTCCCGGTGCTGCCGCCTTGTGGGGAGAGCCCGGCACTGCAGCCCGCACAGGCGCTGGACCACGGGATCGGCGTGGAACAGCAGCGCAGGGAGTGCTGAGGCAGCGCAGGGAATGCTGCGGTCCCAGGGAATGCTGCGGTCCCAGGGAATGCTGAGGCGTCCCCTGCTCGGGGCACTCGGCAGCAAATCCCTGATGTTGAGCAGCAAAAGGAAAGTTCTGGGTTAGTGGGAGGAGGTTTCTGGAATGGAGCTGGGACAGGTGCTGATCCACGCATGGAATCACGGGCTGGTTTGACTTGGAAGGGACCACCAAGATCATTTACACTCTGTTTGTTGTCTGATTCCACAGCAAAGAACATCCAGAACTGCCACCTCACCCTCACAGACAGCAGGAATGTCTTCCACAGCTCTTGTTTCGGAATGGGAATGGCTGTTGGGAGCTCTGGCAGGACCAGGTAAGAACAGAAATGGGATCATTCTGGCTGCTGCTGGAGGTGGTTTTCTGCTTTCAGGCTGTTCTTCTGATTGATCCTTTCACAGCAGTGTTCTAGGGCACATTTGAGGGTAATTCCAGGAATTTCAAACCAGATAAAAACTGGTGGGGCAAAAATGTGAACCTGATCCATTTCTGGTAATTCCAAGCTTCTCCCACAACACCGTTCCAGGGGAAACCTGATGAAAGGGTAAAGATGCAGAGGAACAAGTGCTGTAAGCCCCCCCGGCGCTCTGACAGAGCAAACCTTGCAGTACTCCCAGCAGATCTCTTGGAGAAAGCGTGGGATCGCAAGGTTTTCCGGGAAAGCAAAACAGGGGCGGAGATGAGGGACTAGGCTTCCAGTTCTTCCTTTAGCTGAAAGCCTGGGGGAATTGAGAGGGGCCACAAGAACTGTTTGTGTAGGAAAATGGGAGTTTGGGGGCTGAATCTGAGTTTCTCTCTGGGGCGTTTTTGAGGGAAAAGCTGAGGTGCTGTTTAAGGGAGAGAATGCACATTTTTGGGATGGAAAAGGTTTAATCAATACTGTAGAGGAAATAAAATGTTGGGGGTAAAAGTGGATGCAATCTGGAGGGGAGAGAAGGAATATTTTGGAGGCAAAATGGGGAACTCAGTAGTGGACAGATGGGGAACGTTTTGGAGGCAACACTTAACAAACTCTCTGGGGTGGAGAACGAACACATTGAGGGAAAAATGAGGTGATGAGCAGTGGGCACGTAGGGAAGGTCGTGGGGGTAAATGTTGAGAAAAGCCCCGTGGTATTCAAGAAATCCTTGGAAGCAGGACTGAGGAATTCAGTGGTGGAAAGATAGGGGAATTTTGCGGGGGTAAAACTTCCAAAGATCTAAGAGTTGAGAGTGAGTGTTTTTAGGTAAAAAGGATGTCTTGTTGAAGTTGGGCGTCTGGATTGTGGCATTTGTGGATCACAGGGTGTTTTTCCTGAAAGTAGAAGATAAAGAAGACTCCCAAAGCCTCGGTAGCTGTGTTAAGAAATCCCTCGCAGGGAAGAAAGGTGCCTAAACCTCCTAGAAGTAGGGACTAATTAGCAGGGGAAGGGGAAAACCCACCCCCAGCGGGAGAGAGCCCGCCGGGTAAGGGAAGAGAAGGATGCCCTTAAGAAGAAGCAGGGAAGGTGAATTTCTCGGTTTGCTAAAATGTATCAAAAAGTTTGGAATCTGGGTCTGTGTGGAGGCCGGGATTTTCTCGGCCATATGCAGAGCCCAGCACTAGGAATAAAGTTTTGATATCCTTCCAGCACCCAAATGCAACAGAGGGAATCCTGGAGGAGGTGGAAAACGCTGTCGCTCCGTCGGTGGAATTCCTGGGAAATGGAAAGCAGCAGAAGCAGCAAGAACAGAGTTGGAAGCAGGCTCCAGCCGGGTAAGGCAGACACCAAATCCTTTGGAATTAGAAGTGGGCAGGGGTGGGAAGAATTAATTCTTACATTTGTAGCCCATGGATTCCTGAGCAGGATCCCGGCAGGGAAGACTGCAGGGATCAGACTGGGGACTGATCCCAGCTGGGGGCAGCGAGCCTTGGAATTGGCTGAAGGGAAGAAAGAGGGATCCTTTGAGCACAAGGATCAGCTGTCAAATGTGGAGATGGCATCAAACGATTCCTCGGGAGGGTTTCGTTCCTGGGCCAAATCGATCTCCTGCCTTGTGAAGGAGCTCAGAGATCTGGGAAGAGCCCAAGCAACGCAGGGAATGCACTGGCAGATAAAACTGCCGGGGAATGGTGGGGAAAAGCATCGAACAGGGGGCCTCGTTTTGTACAGGAACGGTACAAAAAAAAGTCCGAAAGAGCAGGAATGGAATGGGATTTTACGTATTCCTCGGAGACCACAATCCAGTGGGAAGGCTGAGAGAAGGAAGCAAAGCCTAAAAAGGCAAATGAGCCAAATCTGCCCAAAGCCTCCAATGGCCACATTCCCTGGCATTGCTGAGGACTTCAGCCAAGCTCCAGGCAAAAGGTGAGCCCCTATGGAATCCTTTCTGGGAGACCATATCCAGCTGGGACCCTTCCTGGAGAAGGCCATGGGATATGGGTTATGCCAGGTCCAGAGAATATGTCATTTCCTTGGAAAAACACTTGGATCACTGCATCACTTTCTTGTTTTAGGCTCACCAGTCACCCGGGCTGTCCAAGTCCATCCTCCCCAGCGGGGAGAGCGGGAGCTCTCCACGTCCGGCCATGGAGAATTTCTGGCAGAGCCCGGGAGAAGAAAGAAGGCTCCAGCTTCACAGATCTGTGTCATAACCCATCCTGTCGGCCGCTCCTGTTTGATCCCGGTGCATTTGTCCTCTTGGATTCAACCTGAGCAGCGCTAATTGCTGGCAATTAAGCAGCCTTTGGTACTTCTTTTCCACAAAACCTCTCCATCCTGCCCTTCAATCCTTTTGCAAACACGGGGAAAACCCGAAACTCCGTTTTTTTCCCCTCTCCCCTTCACTTTGCCTCCTCTTTTCTCGCAGGCTTTGGGCTATCCAGGCTTGCATGTGGATTAGGCAGAGCACCCTGTAAGCTCAGCTCCAGGTGGGATTGCAGCGGTGTTGGAAGCACCAGGGATTCTCCCAAGGTTTGGTGTGAGGAGCTGCATCTTGGGAGGGGCTGGGATTTTGTGCACTTCTGGGGGTTTTTTTTCCTGTTTGCCTTTTGGGCTGCCTCAGAGAAAAGGCTGAAAACCGAAGAAGCTGAGGGGGGGTTCCCAAATTCCTTTCCAGCCCTTCAGAGGAGGCACAAAGCCACGTGCAGCTGAGGAAAGGGATGTGAGGAGAATGGCAATAATGGAGCCTTGGGACTCGGCACTTCATTCTTTTCACGTGTTTGGAGGTGCAGGAAATGCCAAACCCCACAGGAATTCTGCGTCTGTAACATCGGGTGCAACCTCTTGAAACCCAAGTGCTCAGAGTGGGGTTTTCCCAAGGGTAAATCCCGATGTGACATGGCAAGGCTTCAGTGAGGATTTCCAGGCTTGACTGCACAGCTTTTGGGAAAGCTCAGTAGCCAAACAAGATCAGATTTCTGTCGGATTTGGATCAAACGTGGTGTTTAAATCTGGGACAGCTCAGCTCCCTGGGTGGGAAAGTGCTTGGAGTAGCCGAGAGCTGAGCCGTTGTTGAGAATTCCAAGCGTTGTGTCCTTACGCTCCTTAATACAGCGTTTAAATAATTGATCCTGAATGGAGCCAGTATCAGAGGGATTTGTTAGAGGGGCAGGGATGTTTTTTCACCTGGCAATGTGTCGGGATAGTCAAGACTCCTTATGTCAGAATTAATTGGTCTTCCTTCTTTTCCCTTTTGTTCTTTCTAGATTGTGGCTGAGTGGGGAGAATATTTGGGATAAAGAAACGAAATGCCCGAGGGAAGCTTCGTGTTCCCGTGGGGATGCTTTAGGCACGTGCAGCTTCTGAGCTGCACCGAAACTTGAGGCTCCCCCCGAAGCCTTCCGAAGCTGGAAGGGCCGGGGAAGAGAATTCCAGGAGAGGTGTGGGAAGCGCTTTCTGCCAGGTCTGGACAGCACCGAGGTGGGAATGACTTCAAAGTGTTCCTTGTCCCTGTCCTGTTCCCAGCCCAGGACAAAGTTGGTGTTCCCTGAGCGGCTGCGGTTCCCTGGATGTGGCAGGAGCAGGTCTCTGCCGGGGAGTGGGAGAAACGTCCCTGCCCGCTGCCGTGTCCTTGGCGGGCAGAGAGCGCCGATCGTGGCAAGGGGGGTTTGTGAGTGTGGAATCAATCCTAGCTCCTTTTTAAGGGGGTGTTTTAATGAGTCATCAGCAGGGACCACTTTTAGCCAGCTTTAGTTAAGTTCCTTTTGCACAGGTTTCATGTGGCTTTGATGGTGAAATCAGCAAACCCTGAAGTTTGCCAAATTACCCCTGAAAAGCTTTAATGAACCAATCCTGAGGGAACCGGGGATTGCATATCTGGGATCTTATGGCCCTTTGAGGCCATGTTGGGTTTACCCCCTGATTTTGGTGCCGAGGGAAACTCCAAGTTAAGAATAATCCAAATATGAAGCACTTCCCACAAAACTCAGCTTTGCAAACCTTTATTTGGGCTAAAAAAGAAAAGATGGGAATGCCCTTGGCAGAAAAGCAGCTGTGAGGCACAGCAGGCTTCAAATGCCTGTCAGCAGGAGCTCCAGGAGAAACGGCTGCTGGCTCCGGGCATCCTGGGCTTTCCAGGCAGGTTTTGTAGCGGATTGCAAGGCAGTTCTCCTGCCTCTGGGGGGTGGCACCTGCATCCCACTGGAAAGGGAAAATGTGGAGAGAGCGGCAAGCGGGAAGACGGTTGCTGATGTGTGTCCTTGGATTGCAGTTCCTCCCGGTGGGTCTGTGCTGCTGGAAGTTTGAAGGAGATCAGTCTTGGAGTACGTGTGGGTTCAGCTGTGGGGTTTGGGAGCGACGCTGGACATGAAATTCCAGGGATGTTCCCCTTGCTGGAGTGAGAAGCAGTGGAAGCACTTTGCTGTCTGCTTCTTCATCGCCTTCCCCTCAGTCCCCTGGGGCTCCAGGTAATCCCCTCTCACCTTTGCTTTTCCAAGGGTCTCTAAATGAGGGCTTGAGCTTTGGTGCAGCTCCCTTTACAGGGAAGATCTGTTCCAGGAAAGGTCTCCTGGTCTGGACCGATGGCATTGCAGGAAGAGCAGGAAACCCCAGAGCTCCTGTGGCTCCCTCATCTGATTTGCCTGCAGGCAGCAAGGATCATTCCCAAGTGTCATCCCCTGGCTCCGTGACTCGGTGAGGTTGTGTTCCCCCAAAGGCCAGGGGCCGCTTTGTGTTGCAGCTCACAGAAGTCCAGCTCGGTGGTGCTGGGTTTGGTTTTTGTGTGCAATGAAGGCACTAAAAAATTCCCCTCCTTCACTGGCACAGCCCTGGAGTGGGAGCAGATTCCCCTTATCGCGGAGTTATCCCGCTCCTGCCCTGGATCCCTGCGGTGCCGTGTGTTCTCCAAGCTCACAGCACTGCTGGCTCTAAACAAGAAAAACAATCCCTGTTCCTTCTCTTCTCCGTCCTTGATGTTCCCAGGCCCTGCATCTCCCTGGCTATTCCCTGTGTGAGTCTTCATCTCCATCCCACCTTATCCCGATCAAATAAGGGTCTGAGACGTGTTTAGCAGCAAATGCATTCTTGTGAAGAAAGCCAAGAGCAAAGAGCATCCAGATGCAGAGAAGTCTTTAGAAAAGCATTCCGGATGTGCAAATGAGGGATGTGTCTTCCTGCATGTCCTGTTGTTTTTCTCTGTCAGGTTTTGGAAGGGTTTTCTCTCAGTGATTTCCTGCGATCCGGGTGCGTCCCTTCCTTTGTCCAAGTCCAGTGCCAGAGGATCGAACAACTGACAAGTGGGGTCTGGGATGAAAACGGTTCTCCTAAAATGAGGGAAACAATGCTAGAAGAGAAATGAGCATCCTTTTAATGCCTGGAATAAAAATGCTGGAAAAGGGCACTTTTTATTTGATATGGTGTCATTCTCCTTTTTTTTCCCATGGATAAAACTGCATGGTGAGCAATCAGAGCAGAAATATGAAATGCAGGAGTCTTGGATTCCACAGTGGGATTAACTTCCCTTTTCTGCTCTCTTTCAGGACAGGAAAAACCACTGAACTCACCCCATCTTTGGGACCAAGAGCTTTGGTGTTGGAGTAGGCAAAGCCAGCTAGGGCCCCCCTTGTCCTGCCCATGGTGTGGGTCAGGGACAGGCTCCTCTTCTCCTCTGTGCTGGGATGAACTGCCATGGGAATGCTCTTTCTGACAGGCCGGTCCTAGCCCCGGCTACTGGAAATGGGCAGAGGTGAAGAGGCAAGTGCCAGAGTTCCTTGGGGATGATGGAATTGTGGTGTTTGGCTGTGCCCAGAGGGGCAGGTTGGGCATTTCTGTGTGTCCGAGGACCGGTTTGGGTGCTGGGGAGCCCGGGGAGCCGAGCTCTCAGTGCATTCCCAGCTCTCCCGGGGGTGGGAGCTGGTGCAGGGCTGGGTGACAGCCTCTGGTCGGGCTCGGGGCAGGCCCTGGCCCCGGCACAGACACGCTGGGGTGGTTTGGGGCCGCTTGGGGAGCCGTGGGAGGCAAATGAGGGATGGTGCTGGGCGGAGCGATCGGCCTGCGCTCGTGTCAGCGCAGCCGTGCAGGGCACTGGGATCTGGGTAAAACACCAGCTCTCCTGGCGTTCAGGGATGCAAGGTCTGTATTTATCCATACATATTTATCCATACCTATTTATCCCTGTATTTATCCATATGTTTATCCATGGATTATCCATATATGTTTATCCATATACATTTATCCATATATTTATCCACGTATTTCCCCCTGTATTTATCCCTATATTTCCCCATGTATTTCCCTATGTATTTTATGAACACTCAAGTGCCATATCCATGTATTTTATGAGCACTTCCAGGGTTGGTGACTCCACCACTGCCCTGGGCAGCTGTTCCAGCGCTGGACAACCCTTCCCATGCTGGGCCAGGAGATGGATTCTGGAAATCCAGACTCCGAGGAGCAGGGGATTAAGGCAGCATTGGATTCCTTTATTCTCCCAGAAGGATAAAGGAGATTTATCCCCAGACGAACCAGAGGTGATCACACTGAGGTCATCAGTGGGATTTCTTCCTTACTCCCACAAATACCCACTGGGGTGACAGAGTTCCCTACAAGGGCGGTGTTGGAAGGAGCTGCTGGAATGTTTTGCTGTTCATTGGGATCCACAGGATGTTTGGTGTCTCTCAGAGCTGTTCCAGGCTCTCCACAGACCCAAACACTCCTCACACTTCTCCTCAGAGTAGAGAGGTTTCCCAGAGTGCTGGTTTTTAATTTCAGATGCTGGGATAACGACACGGCTTCAGGAGGCAGGAGACTCATTGTGCTGTGCCTCAGTCCAGGCAGGGACAACCCCCAGCTAATAAAAACCTCTTTAAAGCACAAAAAGTCCCATTAAACTGATACTATAAAGGCTGCAAATTGAAGCAGGCCTCAATCAGAAAGCAGCAGAATTTAATTCCCCCCCCCTTGCCCATGTGCATGATGATCTCCTTCCTAATTGCCCATCCACGCTTTTCCCACAGAAGGGCTGTCCCGAGGTTGGAGATGGTTCCAGCTTTATGGAGCTTTGATCTTTATCTGGTTTTACTTTTTACAGAGCACAGAACCCGAGAGTGGCAACTGCTTTCCTCTTGTTCCTCCTGTGGCAGTGAACTGCTCTTCCCAAGGACGGCTGCAGGAATTCTCAGGCAGCAGAACGTATGGAATGCCAGGCACGCTACAGAATTCCAGTGGGAGCGGCAGGAACTTCTGTTCTTTACTGGCAGGGCTGTGCCATGAAGGGGAGCTCAGAGATATCGGTCAGCTCAGGGAATGAGCCTGGCTCATGGTAAGGAAATTCGCTGTGCAGTTACTTTGGGCCCTTTCTCCCCCTTTCTCCCCCTTCTCCCCCTTCTCCCCCTTCTCCCCCTTCTCCCCCTTCTCCCCCTTCTCCCCCTTCTCCCCCTTCTCCCCCTTCTCCCTCTCTTCCCAACACCGGTTCCAGACCTCAGTATAATCCATGTTCCCACAGCCTGACCTTGCAGTTTTCCCAGCTTAGCAGCCCCAGCAACACTTGCAGCCTCTCTGTCTGGACTTTGTCTTGCTGAAATCTCCCTTTGTTGATCCTTTGCTGCCTCACCTTTTATCCAGCAATAACGTGCAGTGGGTGGAAGCTTCTCAGAATTCCCTCCCTGTTCCACTGGAAACATTCCCGAGTGGAAGCAGCTGCACTGCCCATCAGCACTTCCCTGCTTTTAGGGGTGGTTGAGGCATGAAGGATGCAACAAATGGAGTTGGCTCCAAGGGGATGAAATGCTCCCCGTGAGGCTGCTCAGAGAGCTGGAGCTGAGGAATCCGGGTGGGAATCACTGCAGGAAAAAGGAAGGAAAAGAGAGCAGAGGAACAGGGATGCAATTCCAACCTCTCCAAGGACTGGCATGGGCACATTCACCATCACCATTTAATCTAGACACAATTTCTTCTTTGCCTCTGGCTGCCAGGAGCAGGATGAGCAGTTTAATGAGTTTAAATAGTGAATAGTTTAATTAGCTGGAAGAGACGGGATCAATAGCTGCTTAAACAAACAACTGGCTCCCTGTTTCCAAGCTTGGATGTAGTTTTGGAAGGTTCCTGGCAATTTGGCAGGGATTAGTGATGCTGAGAATGTGCTTTTATGTGGGTTTGGGGCTTTTACTCCTGTTCACGTGGCTGCTTTTTCTTGTTGCGTGGAAAACAGGAGGGAAAGAGCAACCACGGAAGGAATGCCACTCTTGCTGCTTCAAGGGATGGATCAGGAAGGGAACAGGCTGCAGGGAATTTGGAGTGCAAACTGAGATCTCTCCGATATTTTCGGCTCAGTCAGTCCATCGGTGCTTGGTGGCTGTTTAGGCCACGTGCAAGGTGAGTGATGGTGCACATCGCAGAGCTGCTGGTGGCTCCTTCCCCTGCCCGGCTGTCAGTCACCCTGCAGGGTGCTGGAGCAGCGTGCCAGAGGCCACGGATCCTATGGATGCCATGGATCCCAGGGGCGTGATCAGGAGCCTGAGCCTGCTGGCCACTCCCTGCTCTCTCTTATCCTGACTTTTCACCTCTGCAGCGAATCCAGCTCGAGCTTTTCAACCCTTAGAAACCCAGGGAACTTTCATGTCTGCTCTCAGATCTGGGATTTAAATCCAGCCCTTATCAAAGCACCCCGTGACCAGGCAGGCCCTGAATCCCAGCAGGGATCTGATAAAGAGGGACCTGACATCCTAAAGAAACCCTTTGAAATCCTGCTGGGATTGATTTGTATCCATAATGGAGCCCAGAGCTCTCTGCCAGGGAGAGATGAAGCTGCTCCTTTGCTTTATCGTCCTCAGGCCCTTCCCAGCTTCGAGGGAAATTCACTCCCTCTTCAAGCCCCAAAATCATGGAAAAGTTCCTTTGTATCCTTCTCTCCACAGCCCCTACGTGGATCAATCAACTTTTTATTTGATATGGTGTCATTCTCCTTTTTTTTCCCATGGATAAAACTGCATGGTGAGCAATCAGAGCAGAAATATGAAATGCAGGAGTCTTGGATTGCACAGTGGGATTAACTTCCCTTTTCTGCTCTCTTTCAGGACAGGAAAAACCACTGAACTCGCCCCATCTTTGGGACCAAGAGCTTTGGTGTTGGAGTAGGCGAAGCCAGCTAGGGCCCCCCTTGTCCTGCCCATGGTGTGGGTCAGGGACAGGCTCCTCTTCTCCTCTGTGCTGGGATGAACTGCCATGGGAATGCTCTTTCTGACAGGCCGGTCCTAGCCCTGGCTGCTGGAAATGGGCAGAGGTGAAGAGGCAAGTGCCAGAGTTCCTTGGGGATGATGGAATTGTGGTGTTTGGCTGTGCCCAGAGGGGCAGGTTGGGCATTTCTGTGTGTGTGAGGAGCGGTTTGGGTGCTGGGGAGCCCGGGGAGCCGAGCTCTCAGTGCATTCCCAGCTCTCCCAGGGGTGGGAGCTGGTGCAGGGCTGGGTGACAGCCTCTGGTCGGGCTCGGGGCAGGCCCTGGCCCCGGCACAGACACGCTGGGGTGGTTTGGGGCCGCTTGGGGAGCCGTGGGAGGCAAATGAGGGATGGTGCTGGGCGGAGCGATCGGCCTGCGCTCGTGTCAGCGCAGCCGTGCAGGGCACTGGGATCTGGGTAAAACACCGGCTCTCCTGGCGTTCAGGGAGGCAAGGTCTGAGGGACTGGTTTTACCTGGGCCTTTTCAGGACAGCAGGAACAAGAGGAAATGTGGTGCCAGAGGTGCGTCCCATCCGGTTGCATTTCCCTCTTTCCCATTTCCATTTCCTCCTCAGTGCAGGTGTCCCCTGCAGCCCATGAGCACGGGGCAGGTGACAACTCCTGTCTGTAGAGGGATTCCTTATGGAACAAGGGCAGATGATACCCCTGGAAAGATTGGACAACCCAGGGTTGCTGAGGAAAAGCCCCTGAACAGGCCCCTGACTGCAGGCAGCCCTGAGAGTCCTTGGCAAGGTATACAGCTGCCCGGCTCCCCCCCTCATTAGAGGCCATCTAGAGGGACTGGGTGTGAATCTTTGCAAAAGTAGATGTAAGTTGGCATAGTTGAACAATAAAGGGAGAAGGATGCTTAATCGTATCGGTGTACGTGTCGTTTATGCGGCCAGCTCTCCGGACTCGGTCCCTAACACCTGTCCTCCTCCTGTCCCCCTGTGCCCCTTTTCTTGGACAAGTCTCAAATGGCAACACACATTCCCAAAGACTGTCTGCTTCCTTAAATCCACGGACCAGCTAGTGCTGTCACTCAACAGCTGAAATGAGCTTTCAGAGCCTAGAAACTAGCAGGAGTGACAAACAAATGGATTTGAATCTGGAAATAGGTGAGGTCCACCCACCCACTGCTGCTGATGCAGAGACTGGGGCTCAGGGCATCTGCGCAGCCCTTCCCTTTGGCACTGATCCTGCACTGGAATGTTGTGTTGTTGCCAAACCGGGCCTCAAACCAGGAGAAGGTAAGCCCTGACCATTTGCCCCTGACCCTGGCACACCCACAGTGTGTTATGTGGAGCGTGTGCCTCAGCTGGTGTCACTTGAGTTTCACCAGAGTTGCAAGTTTGCTCCTGCTCTGGGCGATTCCGAGTGACCATCGCATCAGTTCTGCACTAAACACCGTTTAGCCAGACCCAGAGATTTGGCCACATAGTGACTTCTGAACAGAAAATCAGAATGCAGGAAAAGTGCCAGGACCACGCACGGGCCCGGGTACAGCACGGTCTTTGTGGGTCACTGTCACTCCACTCTTACAGTCTCTCCTCATCTTTCTTGTAGGCTCCCTTCAGGTACAGGAGCCATTGCTCACTGGTGTTTTTGACTATTCTCTGCCAAGGAAATGAGTTGAATTTCCTTGTCAAATCTTATAGGCTTTTATACTTGGGCTTCTCTGCTGTGGGATTTGTACTCAGAGACTGGTGTTGGTGTCTGGACACTTCCAGAAGGTGGATGTTATCCCTGGATGTATAAAGAAAACGCCTATCCATCATCTCTCAGGCAATGAGAGCGGTGCAGGTGTCTGGCATGGCAGCCTTTCCACCAGTTCACTGGTTGAGCTGGTGCCAAGGTGAGCCCACTCTCTAAATTTCCCTTGCATGCCTCAAGGCGTGCATCGTAAGATTCGTGCTTGTTGGAAGGACAGGATTGAGCCGGTCTTCCGTGCAGTGAGTGTCAGGTGACCTTCTCTTTGCTGCACGTTGGTGACTCCAGGGGGTTCTGGAGTAACACAGACATGCTGGCTCGAGAAGGCACAAAAGAGTGCTTTCCTTTCAAACACGGGAACTGGTGAAAAAGTGTGGTTTGTCTCTCACTGCCTGCATTCCCTTCAACCCAGCGAGGCCGTATGGAGCTGATGACTTCCTGCCTGTGTTGACATAGGCCCTAGCCCAGTGTGATGAGCTGGAGACTGAAATCGAATACATGACAGAGTGGCTGGATCCATCCTTGGTGTATGGAGAAGGTAATGGATTTTTTTTATTTTTACTAGAACCCCCTGAAGGACTAGTGAGGGGATGTTCTTCCTCACAGCACAGTTGCTGTTCCTCTTGTTTGAGTAGAAATCCTGTTAAGGGGAGACCTAATGACAGTGATGTTAGTAGTGTAGCAGGACAATGTCCTAATCATTTCCACTGCTGGGTAGCTCGCAGAGCACAAGCCCCAGCAGCCTGAAAATGTGCTGCTGTGCATTGCTTTACGAGCAAATACGTTGTTTCTAACCCGTTTTGACTCTGCAGGCAAGGACATCCATTGTGCAGGTGCCCAATGGCCTTAGCCTTTTGTGCCTGAAAAATTTCCTGAGAGTACTTATGGGGCAGCAGCACTCAGCTCACTGTGAGGCACATAATGAGACTTGGGTTAGGTGCTGTGTGAAAACTTCTGGGGGACTCTTTGCACCTTTGGGCAAGTGCTTTGAAAATATTGCTCCCTTTTAATGATTTTTACTTCTTTCCAATATTTGCTTCTCACAAAGTATTTTTCTGAGCCCTAGGAATGTGTTTCTTGAGGCATTACTTGCATGAGGACTTAAGTCTGCTAGAAGCAAGGAAATCTGCCTCCTTGCTGTTTCCATGGTAGCATTTTTAACAAACAAGTTTTCTGCAAGGCTCCGGTAGGCCCCAGAATCTAAAAAGTTTATGAGAAAGTTTAAAGGTTCTTGCGGCCAAGCCTAGCTGCGTGTTTAGGTATATGTATGTGTTTCCTATTCCTGCTGCATCTTGGCTTTCTGAAGTTGCTGTATCCTCTTGTATGCCATTATGCCTGGGAGAATTCATGCCACGATTCCTCCAGTCTGGCACTAGTGTGCTCCTTGCTTGGTGTACAGAGCATCCTTGAGCACATTGTTAGGAATCTTAGCATGGAAAATAATTGAGATGTGAAGCTGGAGATCAGTAACACGCTTGAAAAGCCGAAAGCTTTCCTGGACTATTAAGTCACATTATTATGAATGCCGCAAAGGAAGTCTGTCCATAGGCTGGGCCTGTCTTTGGCACTAGCTCAGCTCTACCGTGCAGAAAAAATTGTGTAGTGCTTTGGGGTTGTGCATTTCAACTGTAATGTATTGTCCAATTTATCTAATGGGTCTCGCATGAATTTTGTGTGTCAATCTCGTTGCAAAGCTAAAGGCTGAGAGGGGACACTGTCGGTAATACAGAAAATACTACCCTGTGTACAGAACGCATCTCTGAACGCCTCTGAACAGACTGTGCTGCCTCTTAGCTGGACACTCCCACCCAAATGGCTGACTTGGAAAAGATAAGACAGACAGTGGGTCTCCTGTTGCTGCGGACCGTTACCTCCCGTCGAGACTCTTTTACTTTGTGACCTGCAGCTTCTTTTGTACAGCTTCTGTTGTGGCTTTAATTTGTTCTCTGTTTGTGTAATAAAGGTGGAGTATGCAGGACTGTACACACCATCTCCCGAACAAGTTGGACATTATGGGGAATGCCACAAAGGTGACAGACCAGTTGTTGTTTTAAAAACAAAGGCAACCCTTTGGGATGATTGCAGAGTACAAATCTCACACTCAATTGTTGCTTTATTGCCACTAAGAGCGGTTGCTTTGATGTTGATGAACACCGGTAGATTGTCTTTTACTTTGTTTAAGCAGCCGTGTTTATTTCATCCACCTCTGAAGCTTGGGAAGAAGACAAAACCCTGTTAGATAATCATTTAAAATAAAGCTGGTGTTCCAAGAGTAGAGGAATAAACACGTGGGAGTAAAGGAGAGACAGGAGTCATTTAAGGAATCAGCTTTCCTCAGCATGAGTGGACCCAGCCGTAGGCACCGCTGTATCATATGGAGCACATGCAACCACTGAATGCGTCTCAGTGGCTGAGAATACACACTCCAGCGTTTTGCAGGCCAATGAGCTGTTTTCCTTTTGTGTGTAAATATTTTGGCCGTAGAATAAAGGGACTTTCTGTATATCCGTGTGGGTGTCTGGGTGCCTCTCTGGATGTATTTATACATCTCAAAGAAAACGGTCTGTACCTGTGACTGAGACCACTCTGAGACGTTCTTCCCTTGCTGTCCTTCACAGGAGGCTATTATTTGACAAGTGCTTATGGAGCACTTTCACTGTTCAAGAACTTCCAGGAAGAACAAATCGCCCTACAGCTCAGCTCAGAGGCCAGAGATACTCTCCGGCAGTGGCACAACAGGAGGACAACAAACAGGACAATACCTCTGGTTGATGATTTTCAGATAGAGCTTAGGGCTGAAATAAAAACTGGGATGATTGTGTTGTTGTAAATTGCTATTTGAGAGGTATGATTTGTAGCAAATTCTCTTGGTGCTGCCAAACACCTCTGCAAACCTACACTACTGCTTACATGAAAGTTCCTTACCAAACTCCTTCACCACCTCCTGTAAGGAGCCTGAAGCAGCAGACTGATGGATTTCAATCCTAAATCAGGTTCTCTACATTCTTTCTCTGCTCCTTCTCTACAACCCTTTCCTTCAATTTGCTCTTGTAGCCTCCTAGTTTTGTTTAAAACACTGCATCTAAGCTATAATAGAGATAACAATACATCAAGTTCAGATAAAGGCACTGGAATCAGTAGTTCTGATGTTGCAACCTTCTCACAGATAACACAAGCTTCCAAAGAACTCTCTTGGAACAGGGAAAGAAGAGAAAGTACATGGACTTTCAATGCAATACTCGAAAACCAGCAAGAGATTTAGTCTTGTATATCAAATGTCAAAAGTCACATGCATAATTACAGAATTTTTTATAGTTAAAGAAGTATTTCAAAACCCAACCCTGACAGTTCACCTGCAACTTGCATCAAATATCTGTTATCCATAGGAAGGAAAGCCCGGTGCCCCAGTGTGTCAGGTGCAGAGGATGAGCTGTCCAGGGAATGAGCAGCAAATCCTTTCTGCACCTGCCCTCACACTGGGACTGGCAACAACCCCAGGTGGGAGCTGTGAGGATGATGAGGGGTCAGAGCAGCCCCAGGTGTGAGCTGTGACGGTGACGAGAGGGCGGCTCCTGCCGGGGGCTGTTTTAGGAGGGGTTTCCTCAGCTCACTTTTGCACGGCGATGCTGGAAGAGAGGCGCTTATGCCGGGCTCCTGGGGGGCGGGGGGTGTCTCTCACGGAAGGACGGTGAGAGCGTCTCCCAGGGTCTGGGGGAGCGCTTGGATGTGGAGCGTTGCTTAAATGAGGTGCCGAGGGATGAACCTTTGTGCCAGGGAGTAGCAGGTGAGCCACGGTGTGGATTTGCAAGGGGGATCTTTCTCCTTTTTCCTTTTGATTTCATCTTGCCAACCCCTCGACACGCCCGCCCCCCCCCCCCCCTCCCCCGCCAGTACCCCCAGAAAAAAAAAAGGGGGTTGCGAGGACAAAAGGGGTGTAAATTGCCGGAAGAAATTCCTCTTTCGTTATTGCCTGTGTTTAACCTGGGGGGATGCCCCTTCACTTGTGACTTTAAGGGTATTGATTGAAGGAAAACCTGCCTTTTCTATGGTGTTAGGGTTATCAGTTGATAGGGAGTTCCCACGTTCCACTTTAAATGGAAGGGGAGAGCACGGGTCTTGCCACTTTAGGAGTTTGAATTGCGGGTAACCCCCCCGCATTTTCATCATCCTGAGGTTTACGTTGAGGGGGAAGCCCTGTTGTCCCTGCTTTTTAAGGGTTTTAATTGAGGTAAAAATCGCCGTTTTCCCATTATTTGAAAGATTTAATTTGAGGAAAGCCCGTCTCTTTCTGATATTTCAGGGGATTGAGCTGAAGGGGAGAACCCATTTATTTGCCATTGTATTGGTTTAAATTGTGGTAAACACTGCCCGTTGCCTCAGTTCCAGGGGTTAAATTGAAGGAAACTCCAGCTCTTCCAGCATTTGAAGGGTTTAGATGGGGGCGTGCCGCTGCATTTGAGGGCGCTTTTGCCCGTGCCCCGGCCCCCAATGTCTTGCGCGGGAGCACTCCTGGCCCCTGGGGAGGCCCTTTCTGGCCCCTTCTGAGGAGGAATGGCAGTTTGGGGACTGGGCTGCTGACAGGGACCGACGGAGCCGCCGCGGTCCGAGCCGTGCGGAGCCCAGGCGAGCGCTGTCAGGGCGGGCAGGCGGGAGACGAGGCGCGGAGCCGAGCCGCTCCCTGTCGTCCCGCCCGCTGCGTGCGCTCCGTGCGCGGGGCTCGGGCGCCGCCGGGTCCCCCTCGGCCCGGGGCTGCTCGGCAGGCGCCGGGGGCGGGCGGGGCTCTCCCGGCGCGGGGCCGCCCCCGCCTGCCGGAGGAGCCGCTTCCGTGCCGGGAGCCGCGCTCCGCCCGGGTCCGGGAGCGCGGGGCCGCCCCCGGGCGCCGAGTGCCGCCGGTGCCGTGGGTCGCGTGGCTTTTCCGGTCCCCTCGCACCGTGGAACGGCGCCAGCCCGGCCCGAGTCCCGGCAAGGGACGCTGGGGGACACTTGTGGCTTGTCCGCTTCAGAGCTTGCTTGCAAAAGTCACTGAAAGGAAGATTGGAAAAAACCCAACCCCGACTTCCCAGGCTTTTTGCCTGGGGACTTTTTTTGGTGTTGCTCTTTAACTGAGCCACGCCTTTAAACACCAACGTGGGTGCCTGCTGGAAGCGGTGTTCCATGTATTTTGTACTCTCTCATGAGACCTTCGTGGTGTCATATTTCCATTGCTGTGTTAATGCAGCGGCAGGGGTGGAGATAATTGGAGGTCCAAGCTGACAGTGTCCCGTGCATCTGTTGTTCACTGATCTATTTGTGGTGTGAAAAACGAGGTTCACTCTCCTGTGAGAATTTAAAGGGTTTAATATAAAGACAATAAGAGACACATAAAATAAAGCAAAGGGGTAATGGCTGGATGCCTTGGCGCTCTGCCAAGAGCACACCTGATGCTCGAGGTGAGTCCTTTTTATACTATTTTTACTGTCTGTTCTCGATTAATATTCAAACTTTTCCCGGAGCTGTTCTGCATGGCCACTCCTTGGTTCCGCCTTTTTGAGCATGCTACTCTTCTGCCTTGCGGTTTTATTTCTTTTGATTCTTGGGGTTGGGCTCGCTGGGTAAGAGTCGATGGTGGGGTGGATCTCTTAATTCTCCAGACAGTCAGGGCTGATTGCAGCTTTGGGCCTCTTCGTCTCTCCGGGCAGAGCGGTGATAGCAGCTCTCGGACTCTCCTGGCCGCCCGTTCTTCGGGCGGAGTAGCCTTTGGGCTCTTTTGTTCCCTGGACAAAGTGTTGATTAGCAGCTTCTCGGGCCTCATCTTCTGTTCGCTTGGAGGTTATCTTACTTGGTCACACTTGCTAACATTCTTGCTAAAAAGAGAGAAAACCACATCCACACAGCAAAAAGCATTTCTAACGTTATATAATACCTACTTTTATACTTGCGAGAAGCCAATACTATATGTTTATAACAATCCCCCCTTTTTCTATTTTATAAATCATTTGGCTTGAGCAATAATTCTTTTTTCTTGGCTTCTAATGTCCGTTTGTTCTTTTCACAGATCAATTTGGCTTCTTCGAGAGGGTCTTTTATATCACTTTGTCTTTTTAATACTATAATTTTTTGTGCTGTTCCAGACATAGCCAACTTTGGGTCTGTAGGCATTGCCACAACTTGTATGCCTTGAACTACGCTTGTGATTAGCTGAATAAAGCAGGGGATCAAGCAAGGGAGAAATATTAGACTAGCTGTAGCACATAAGAGGAAGAAGCCTAGCTTCTTCCACCATTCTTTCCCCAATATGCCATCCCACCAGTTAGCAGTCATCATTGATTCCCATTTTTGGACTGGTACATGGGCTATTTTTCTGATATTGTTGGCGATATCTAGAATGGCATCCTCATTGTCATCGATTTTTAAACAACAATCCGATGTATTGAACTTCCCGCATACATCCCCTTCTTCAGCCAGTAAATAGTCTAAAGCCAGCCTATTTTGATATATTGCAGCTCTGGTTTGGCGTTGCTGGCTGACTATTAATTCCATAGCCCCGGCTGTTTCATTGGTTATGATTTCTACAAGGGCTTGGAGTCTGATGATACGATTCAGCATGTAAATTGGGGTTCGATATCCCCAACTTCTATCTTGTGCCCAGGTAGCTGGCCCATGTGTTTCTAATATTTGTTCAGGGGGCCATTCCTCATCTTTCCATTTTTGGAATCCTCCAATCAAATCTCTTTTATTTCTTTTGAAGTCTTCATAGACAGCTATTTCTAATTGATCTCCCTCTGGTTCTGGTAAAAGGAAAAACCCTGGTTGAATGATTCCTAGTGTACCACTCCCTTTCCAGTGTGAAGGGAGTATCGGGTATGCCCTTTTCCCACATATCCAAAATAAGCCATCTGGTGCTTTCCAATAATTAATTTCTTGTTGATTTATATTCTCCCAAAATTTGGGTATTTCTGGGATTCCAAAATAAGGATTTTTCCTTGTGTTATTACACTGAAAGAGTCCAATTTCATTATCATATACACAGTCTTTTCTTTTTTTCTGAGCCCAATACCAAGTTGGTTTTTCTGGGACCCACTATGTTGAAGTTTTGTTACTCACTTTATACCTTTTACAGGGAGTGTTTTTTTACTTCATTAAGAAAGTTTTTCTCAGTTCGCCAGAGGCATTCTTCCCCTATCACTGTTGAACTTAAAATCCACCCCTCAGGTCGGTTCCCCTCTCTTATATTTGTCCGGTTCCATTTAAGGAGTTCTACTGGGCCTGCGCTGCTACCTTTCCATGGCCATTCTTCTGTCATTAAAGCTCCTCCACAGACCCAACAGTTGGTTATGTTAAGTTCTTTACTTATCCTCTCCCCCAATTCCACAAAGAGATTTTTTCCTAACCTTGGGGTTTTTTTCCTTTTAACTGTTGTTTAAGCTTTGCATACAGGTCCTGATGTGAGGTGAATATAGGGCGAGGTTGCTGTGCTGGCTTTGTAGTTTTACTTACCACTTGTTCTTTTACCAAATCTTGGACTATTCCCCTGGTGGCAGCTGTGAAGCAAATCCATTTTTCTCCTTTTGGACAATTACTTCTTAGTCTGTTTCCACTTGTTCCCAAATTTTCTGTAATCTAATATTTTTCTCCTTTATGCATGCAAATACCTAATTTGGACGAGTCATAACAGTGACTGTTGATATGGGTATGAGTAATATGTCTTTCCATGTAGAGCTTTCGGTAGCATTTGTAACATGGTCTTGCCGGTGTCCCGAAAGGGACCAGGATAAGTGACAAAAGAAGGAGTAACAGAGGTCTGGCATGGCTTATATTCCCACCTCCCTTGCCTATGAGGTTGCAACCCATAGCAGGTGTATTGGATCTTCTTGGTGGCGAGTACAGTGGCCAACCCGGTCTTGCCCTCTATTTCCTTGTCACTTCCTTTCAAGTTTCTTTTGGCACCTTTTTTTTTTTTTTTTTTTTTTTTAACTGTAGTATCTTATTATATCTTAGGTATTTCCCATTCAACAGGCACTAGTAATTCCTATCTGCAGAGCAAAGTTGTTGCTTTTGTTGCTTATGATTTTGTCTGGATAGGGGGTCGATTTTGTGCTTGACACCCTTGCCAATTTCCCTCTAGATTAATTACTTACATTTGACCTGGCTGGCATGCCCTGTGTTAGAATGATTCAAACAGGGTATATGATGTGGCATTGATGGAAGTTGTGATTCTCCCCCCTCTTAACACAAATCACAGGCTAGAATCAGAACATGAGAGTTCCCTGTTTGATACAGTCCCAACCCTTCCTGTTTGAAGTGAGAATATTCTTCTCCAAGATGTCCAAGAATTTCTCCAGGGGGCACTTGAAACTACTGATATAAATTTGGCTTTTACTTCTCAGTTAGGTGTGATTCTTTGCATATCCTTTGGATTATTTAGATTTGTTCTAGTTCATTGCCACCTGGCCTCCGTTTAAGAATCAATTTGGTATCACTTGGTTTGGATATTACAGTCCATTCTTCAGGTTCTTTTACAGGTCCTTTGATTCTGCTGGCATGGATCCACCCTCGTTCCTTGGTCCGGATTGCGGCCTCAGTCATCAGCAGTACCTGAAAAGGACCCTCCCATTGTGGAGTCAAAGATTGTTCTTTCCATGTTTTTACTAGTACCCATTCCCCTGGATGGCTATTATGAATTTTGGTCTCCAAAGTTGTGGTTTGAGGGATCATTCCTTTCAGCCGCAAATTTTCAAGTGTTCTGGCAATTGTGGTGACATATTTTCTGACACTTACTTCTCCTACTTCATAAGTGGCTGTTTCATGTTGAGTGGTAATCTGAAGGTAATCTGAACATCATCTCATAAGGAGATACTCCCAGGTCTGACCTGGGCTGTGTTCAGACTCTCAACAGAGCCAAAGGTAAGCACTTTACCCACGACATTTGAGTTTCAATCATTAATTTTGTTAAAGTTTTTTTCAAAGTCTGGTTCATTCTTTCTACTCGGCCTGAACTTTGTGGGTGCCAGGGGGTGTGTAATTCCCATTTTATCCCCAAGGCTTGAGTTATTTGTTGTAAGACTTTGGATGTAAAATGTGTTCCTCTATCTGAGTCTATTTTATTAACCATTCATATCTGGGAATAATTTGTTCCAGAAGGGTTTTGCATACTATGTTAGCTGTAGCTCTAGTAGCAGGAACTGCTTCTACCCAATGAGTTAGATGGTTTACTATTACTAATAGGAACTTTCATCTCTGTACTTGAGGAAGTTCAGTGAAATCTACTTGGATACTTTGGAATGGTCGCAGAGCTAACTCACGGCCTCTTAATGTTGTTTTTCTCGTTATTTTCCTATTCACTCTTTGGCAAGTTATACAGTTCCTAGTTATTTGTTTGCTACCCCAAAGATTCCAATACACCCATAATTTCTCAGAAAATGATCACACAAAGCTTCAGTACCCCAATGAGTTTTTTGATGCATATCTTCTAATATTCTCTTAGTGAGTGGCTTATTAAGTAACTGTCTCCCATCAGGGAGTTTCCATTTTCCAGATTGATCTTGTTCTCCCCCTATCTTAAATAATTCCTTTTCTTCTTTACTAAATTTGGGGATTTCCAATTCTCCCCTTTCTGGGGTCAGGATTAACATAATTCGTTTAGTCCCATTTTCTGCTGCATCTTTGGCTTCTTGGTCTGCTAGATTATTCCCTCTTGTTTCTGGGGTCATCCCTTTTTGGTGTCCTTTGATATGCACTATGGCTATTTCTTCAGGCAATTTTAATGCCTCCAGAACTTCTGAAATCAGGCCTTCATGTATCAGTTCCTTCCCCTTTGAATTTAGTAAACCCCTTTCTTCCCTGATCTTTCCAAAGGTATGTATTACCCCAAAGGCATACTTTGAATCAGTATAGATGGTCCCCTTTTTGTGTGCTAAGTGCTTCAGTGCTCTCTCTAGAGCGTATAATTCACAAGATTGCGCCGACCAATTTGAAGGTAGTTTTCCTTTTTCAATGGTCTGCATATTTATCCCATCGACTAAGGCATATCCTGACATTCTTTTTCCTTGCAAGCGTCTGGATGAACCATCCACATATATTCTTTCCCTTTCTAAGAGGGCTTGTTCTGCTAGATCTTCCCGAACTTTTGTTTGGTATTGAATAATTTCTAAGCTATCATGTGCCAGGTTATCTTTTGGTTCCCCATACAGGAATTGGGCCGGATTAAGGCTTTTGCTTGTTTCTATAGTTAGATCATTACTGTCAATCAGAATTGCTTCATATTTTAATATCCTGGAGTCTGTTAACCATTTTTCAGCTTTTTGATTTAGCACATTTCGGACTGCATGGGGTGTGTATACAATCAGTTTACTTCTAAAGGTGAGCTTACGGCTTTCCTCCACCAAAATAGCAGTAGCTGCTATGGCTTGAATGCATACCGGCCAGCCACGGCTTACTGGGTCCAATAATTTAGATAAATAAGCTATTGGTCTTCTCACTCCTCCCCATTCCTGGATTAATACACCATGCGCTACTCCATTTTCTGCATTCACATATAAATGAAAGGGTTTTTCTAGTGAGGGTAAGCTTAGGGCTGGTATCGAGGCTAGTTTCAACTGCAGTTTTTCTAATTTATCATCATCATTTTTGGTCCATTGTGTATTGTCTCCCCCTGTTAATTTTTCATATAAAAATTTTACTGCTTGTGTATATCCTTTAATCCATAGTCTGCAATATCTCAGTAGCCCCAGCAGTCTTTTAACCTCCTTCTTTGAAGAGGGAGGAGGGAGGGATAAAATCCCTGTAATTCTTTCAGGACTTAGTTTTAGGCTACCTTTGCTTATCAGGTGGCTGAGATATTTTACTTCTGATTCCACAAACTGTAATTTCCTTTTTGATGCCCTTAGTCCCTTTTCCCCAAGAAAATTTAGAGCCTGGCAAATCCATGCCTCATCAGACCCATATTTTGGCCAGTACACATGATCATATCTGATTTCCTTTTTGACCCACTCTTTCATGCAGAATTGAATCATTTTTACTTTATCTTTTCCTTTTGTAGAAGGATCCGTTTCCCAGTTTGCGAGTTTGACCCCGAGGGGACTGTCTTGGGGTATCTCCTCTGGCACCCTTTTATAATTTGAACTTAATTTACTAGGTTGTTGTCCCATTTTTCCAGGGGTTCTCTATTCTAACTTAATTAAAATACCAATTTATCCCCCCCTTTGAAATACTAATTCATTCTTTTAAAACACCAATCTTCACTGCTGTAAAATACTACCCACCCTTTCACAGTACAAAAAACAAAAAAAAATTTATTATAGCCCACCTTCCCCAAAAACCAAGTTAACTTCTAATTACACAGTTTTTCATTCACACATTCACTCTTTTTTAATATTTGTTCACTCACCTATTATTACTCACAATAGAATAATAAGGTACCTCTTTCAAGTCACTTGTTAGTATCCACGCATGGGTATGATATAATCCTTAGGATTCTGGGTGTTCTTGGATTTCCCTCAACCCAGCACTGCTAGCATCCAACCCCAAATTCTCTTGGGGTAACTTTAGACCCTGGGTCCTCTAGGAGTTTTCCTCAACCCAGCATATGAGGGGGGGTAGCTCCCACTTTGCAACCCTTGGTGCTCTGCCAAGAGCACACCTGATGCTCGAGGTGAGTCCTTTTTATACTATTTTTACTGTCCTCGATTAATATTCAAACTTTCCCCGGAGCTGTTCTGCATGGCCACTCCTTGGTTCCGCCTTTTTAAAGCATGTGTACTCTTCTGCCTTGCGGTTTTATTTCTTTTGATTCTTGGGGTTGGGCTCACTAGGTAAGAGTCGATGGTAGGGTGGATCTCTTAATTCTCCAGACAGTCAGGGCTGATTGCAGCTTTGGGCCTCTTCGTCTCCCCGGGCAGAGCGGTGATAGCAGCTCTCGGACTCTCCTGGCCGCCCGTTCTTCGGGGCGGAGTAGCCTTTGGGCCCTTTTGTTCCCTGGACGAAGTGTTGATTAGCAGCTTCTCGGGCCTCATCCTCTGTTCGCTTGGAGGTTATCTTACTTGGTCACACTTGCTAACATTCTTGCTAAAAAGAGAGAAAACTACATCCACACAGCAAAAAGCATTTCTAACGTTATATAATACCTACTTTTATACTTGTGAGAAGCCAGTATTATAGTATGTTTATAACAGTGGTGTTCATTTCATCTGGATGCAGAGTTGGGCTTTTTGGGCAGATGGTCCCCCTCAAACCACAAGGCTTATTTAAACCTTGTACACTATTTTTTGAAGATGCAGGGTGGGTGAGGACTTTTTCTTGTTGCTGTACTAGGGAATGGAATGCAGGAGGTTCCTACAATATTGGCATTGAGGTTGGAATGTTCAAGGATATCAGTGTGACGATTCTCAAGGATGAATCTTGCTCCCGGCAGTCTGTAGCGTGGTAGAGCAGGGCACGACGAAGCAGGGTGTGAGGCACAGGCAGGGTAGGAACAGTGAGGTGCTTCATGCTGGCAGCTCGGTTTGGTGTTGCTGATGTTTTCAGAGTAGAAGCAGATTGATTTGGTTCCGGTGCACTGGAACAGGATCCAAACCTTAGAAAGTATTTCTTTGTCCTCAGGCTGAAAAATATTGCTGTGCAGCACTTGTTCCCGTGCACCTTCAGTTCATTGTGGAAAGCATTTATTTTAGTGAGCAAATGTTGTTGTGGCTGGTGCAGTGAAAAGCAGAAGAGTTCTTGGTAAGATCAACTTGGAGAGCTCAAGTGCCAGCCAAAACCTTGCTGTGTTCTGCTGTGATGCCACTGAGGGAGGAAAAGAGTGAGTGTGGAAAGCCCTGAGTGGAGTGGTGGGAAATGGGAGGAGAGGAAGAGTCAGGCTGATATGCAGAAAAGATTCCACTGCTGGAATAAATAGTAAAGTAGGTATGTTTATTCCAGCACTGGAACACACGGGGGAATAGTTCCTCCAAAGTCATGCATGCCGACAGCTGCATTCAGCTTGGTATATATCGGGTTACAAGTTGCATATTCATTAAGTTTCCCAATATGCCTATACCTATTCATTGCCTAGCCTCGCTTTGTATTACAATGAGCCCAAAAGTCATTTATGTCTGCGCTGCACTTGTGCAGTGTTGTCTGGTGGTTGTGGGCAGGGGTCTCCGGAATGAGATAAGAGTCTTCCTCAGATGAAGTAAAGGGTCTTCCTCATCCTGAACTTTTCACCTTGCTTCCATGTGCATGCTCTTTATGTCCCTGGCCCAAGTCTAAACTTCAAGACTGGTTTGAGTTAGGTTAAAAACAGGATCTTTGGTCAAGATTCCTTCCCTTTATCAATAGTCCTCTATCTTCTCATCTTGCTTTGGTAGGCACAATAAGTGTTGAGCAAGCTGTATGCATTGCTTTTAACAAAAAACTTCTTAGTAAATCATTTAACCTCTGCTTCCCCATCCCCCCTGATTAAGGGCTAAATATGGATTTAAACTGGGCCAGGTGTTAGTGTAGGAAGAGACATTTAACTGCAATTTATTTGTTTCAGGAGGTGTCTCATCATATAGTCTGCTATTTAACAGTTTCCATGCCAGGTTAATTGTAGTGGAAGACAGCAAATGAAGCCAAGAGACTCAGTTAGGATGTCCCAGGTCCCTGCCAAGC